>NC_090729.1:22822395-22824895 GCF_036898095.1 Palaemon carinicauda | reverse complement strand
GGTTTATTCTGAAACATTGTCGTGTAAGATTAATTCAGGTACTGTATAATGAAGGCAGATTAATCATCTCGTTGTATCTTAATGAGATCTCTGGCGACCGCAAAATGGAGTCGAGTTTAGACAAACATTTTGGGGAAGCAACATCATGAAAGATTCCTGAATAAATACAGGTTTTAGTTTGTATCTTGATTATTATTAATTTGAATTAATGATAAATTCAGTTGCCATTGCAACTCTATTTGCCTGAACCTTTCTTCATTCAGGTATACCTAACATATCATGCTCAACCTCTCAAGCCAACAATCATTAATATAGCGATTTCAATATCGCAATTTCAACCACTCTCGGTGCTGTCTGATTTTTCAAATATTAATTGTCATGAATTTTGTAATAATGGTTGTCATATAAGCTCTAACACTCAAATTAACCTCGTCCACAGAAACTTTACCGTTTTTATCATATACAAAAAAAAAAAAGTTTATTTACTCTATTCAACTACTTGGAAAATCCCCATTTAAGGATTTCCATTGCATTAGTATGATAAAATCAGACAAACAGACAGGCAGCCGTCTAAGCAATAAAATATCATTTTGATATATCGTTGCACATTATTAACATCTTTGGAAAAAATATAGGAAAATTGTGGTATTGATAAATTGTCTCTTTTCATTGGAAATCATTACAGTATTCATAAAGGATTTGTCTAGAATTCTGTAGAAAACGGAATTTCTTCCGCCACTGGCATCATTAAGCGATTTATTGACAAGTGGAGCCTGCCATCTGATCCCTCATTTTATCTCGTTCAGTAAGATTTAATAATGCGTAGTAGGATGTGTGATCCTTATCTGTTTATCCCAAGGATATATCGCAAGGGGTTTATAGTGGTGAGGAAATACACTTTTTTCTCGGGTAGAGCAAAAGTGAAATTATGTTCTTTATATTACTCTATTTGTCCTTTTCCAAAATAAATATGGTTTCTCTTTCCTTATACGTGTTTATTTATCCAGGAATTATTCAGCAGGCTTCATTAGCAAATATTATTGTGCAAATATAAAGGAAAATAAACACATGTTAATGTATATGCAATACTTACACTCACCTTACTTTCAGATCATAGGTTTCAGTGTTACATTATATAATTCTTTGTAGTATTCTATGATGGGGTAAGGGTACTGCACATACGCATGCAAACACATATACAAGGATACTTATATCCATACACATACAAAAACACACACACACACACAAACACACACACACATACACACACACGTTATTACGTTATTGCTGTCCTTCGAATCGAAGACGACTTCTGCTTCGCCGTGATGGGGATGAAGTTGAAGTTAGATCTGTTGTCGTTGGTGCCATCTTGCATGGCTGTGAAGACCAATTCTGGATCCACACACTCTGCCACACAACTGGCAAGTCAGGTCTGGGTTGACCGGGGGTATCCGATCTCGACGGTTTTGTCTTCTCTCCCTGCGCTGTTGTCTTGCCTGGTTCCAGGTGTCTTCAAGTTGATTGACTCCAGCTTTATAGAGTGAGCGCCATAGTGGTCTGTCAGAAGCGTTCATTTCTAGTTGCTCAGGTTGTATGTTGCACTTCTTGAGCGTAGCTTTGATGTTGTCCTTGTACCTCTTTTTCTGACCCCCTGGATTATGCCGAGCTTCAGGGAGCTGACTGTAGAGGACCTGGCGAGGAAGGCGATGTTCTGGCATACGGATGACGTGGCCGATCCACCTGAGTTGTTTTTCTGCCAATGTGGATTCTATACTCAGCAGGTTTGAACGGTGGAGAATTTCAGAATGAAGTGATTTGTCTTGCTATGTGAGCCCTAATATACGCTGAAGACAGCGAATATGAAATGCCTCAAGTTGTTTTACATGTCGACGGTAAGCTGTCCAGGATTTTGCTCCATATAGCAAGGTGGACATGCAGAGAGCTCTGTACACAGCTACTCTAGTTTCTGTCTTGAGGTGGTGATTTAGGAAGACTCTGGACCTGAGTCAGCCGAAAGATGCGGAGGCATGGTTTATCCGGGCAACTATTTCCTCATCAATATTGTGTTTTTTAGTGAAGAGGCTTCCAAGGTAGATGAAGCTATCAGCTTGTTTAATGGCTTCCCCATTCAGATGAAATACTGGGGGATCTCCTGCAATTATTTGCTGGGATAGGATTTCAGTTTTGTTGATGTTAACTTTGAGCCCCATGGCTCGGTAAATTGATGAGACAATGGTAAGGCTGCGTTGTAGGGCATCTGGTGAGTGAGCCACTAGAGCGCAATCATCTGCATATTGGAGTTCCATTAGGTGTGTCATTGTTGTTTTTGTCACAGACTGGAGACGCCTAAGGTTGAACAAGTTTCCGTCTAGTCGAAACTGCACTTTCAATTGATCTTCTTCGTTGACTTGTTGGTGGCTCAGGAGGGTGACTGCAGTGAGGTAGATGTTGAATATCACTGGGGCCAGGACACATCCTTGTTTTACTCCAGTTTCTACCC
>NC_090729.1:22807395-22812395 GCF_036898095.1 Palaemon carinicauda | reverse complement strand
TGCCATATTTAAAATATATATTTTTAGTCTTAGAACTCATCCCATACGAGAAAAATGTCTGAGCGAACAATATCACTCCCAACAACAAAAAATTCATCTTGGAAACCTGTAACGAGAAAAAATATATGTAATTACTCCTGTATTAAAAAAAAAACTTTTAGTCACACAAAATAAAATTTTTCCTCACTTCTTTTCCTCTCTTTTCTTTTTAATTTCTTATGTGAGACAATGGTACTATTCTCTCATCCGTGGGTTGGGTTACGTTTTGAATTCTAAACCTATTGGCCGTTAATGTTTCCAAAATGTTAAATGGGCCTTCAAACTTAGGTGTTAGTTTATAGTTGAGCCCTTTTCTGACATTAATTTGAATATAGATGTTATCACCCACGTTATATGTTTTAGTTGGTTTCGCTATTTTATCATGATTCCTTTTCATTATGATTTGTGATTCTTCTAAATTCTTTCGAAGGATATCATATCGACTTATACTTGCATTTATACACTCTTTTAAAGGATTTGATAGATTAGTTGTAGGCGTTAATACATGGAAAGGTGTTCTAACTGGGGTACCATACAATGCTTCATGCGGTGACATTTTAATTGATATATGATATGAATGATTCAGAGTACTCAGTGCCGCCGGTATTGCAATATCCCAGTTGGGGTCTGATCCCCCTAGTGTTACCCTCAATATATTTAATATCTTCCTATTTGCTCTTTCCACTAGCCCATTCGACTCTGGGTGATATATCATGGTATTAATCTTCTTTATGTTGAGGAATTCACACAATGAGGTAAGAAAGTGATTATTAAATTCACCACCCGAGTCTGAGATTATCATATGTGGAATTCCATGTTTACAAATGTAACACTCGTAAAACTTCCTAGCGCATTCAATCGCAGTTTTAGTTTTAAGCGCTATTAGTTCTGTATATCGAGTTAAAGCATCTATAATTACTAAGAGGTGCTTATTTCCTCTGTCTGACTCGTAAAATCCTGTTAACAAATCTAAATGTATTCTTTCAAAGGGTTGATTGGGAACAGGATAAGCTCCTAAGCTGACAGGTGTTTTCGTATGCCCTTTGTTTTCCTGACATGTGCGACAATTAGCTATGTGTCTTTTTATATCTGTAAGCATTGTATGCCAATAAAACAATGATTTGGCTTTCTGTGACATTAATGAGAACCCAGGGTGTCCATGTAATGGATTTGAATGCAACCAATTCAGGACAGTGGAAATAAGTGAGATTGGTACTACTACCTGGTCGTTAGTTACATGTGGTGTATTGCGGGTTTTCCTTGTCACAGTCCTACACAGAATATTATCTTTGATTATATAATTCTGCTGCTTATACTTTATATATTCTTTTTCTTTATGATTGCCTTTCAAAGCATTTATAATTGTTTCTATTTTCTGATCTTTTCTTTGCTCAGTCTGTAACAATTCAGCACTCCAGCCTAAATCTTCTTGTTCAGATATTGTTTTTACAATAGGCATGGATGTTGATATATCTATTAATTCAGCTAAAGACTCCGTACAAGATGACACGGGGCTGCGTGATAATGCATCCGCAATGATATTTGCTTTCCCAGGTAAATACCCGATTCTTGCGCCAAAATCTTTAATGATTAAATGCCACCGAGTTCGTTTAGGGCTGTGATTGAAGCCTTTAAAGAACTCTGTTAGTGGTTTATGGTCAGTAAGAACCTTAACGGGATAACCGTAAATTATGAACTTAAAATGCACTAGCGAATTAACAATAGCTAGTCCTTCCTTGTCTATTACTGCATACTTACTTTCGGAAGTTCTCAATTTTCGAGAATAGAAAGCTATCGGGAAAAACTGTTTATCATATTGCTGAAGCAATACCCCTCCTACTCCTAAGTCTGAGGCGTCTGTTGCAATGAAGAATTCCTTACGGAAGTCAGGAAATTTTAAGATAGGAGAACTACACAGTTCATCTTTCAAAGTATTAAACGCCTGTTGATGTTGCTCAGACCATATGAAATCTACGCCCTTCTTCGTAAGATCAGTTAAAGGAGCGGCTATTATTGAATAGTTGCGTATAAAACGCCTGTAATATCCACTACAACCCAGAAATTGCTGTATTCCCTTGACATTAGTAGGTATGGGAAAATTACGTATAGCCGACACCTTATCATGGACTACTTTAAGACCTTGGCTTGACACCATGAAACCCAAATATATTAATTCTGTTTTGAAAAATTCACACTTACTAATCTTTATCCTTAAGTTATGTTGTCTTAATCTCTGTAGTACTAGTTCTAACTTACGTAGATGTTCTTCTAAGGTGTTGGAAAAGATTACAAGATCATCCATATAGGCATGCAATATATCCCCTAACAA
This sequence comes from Palaemon carinicauda, assembly GCF_036898095.1. Classification (NCBI taxonomy): domain Eukaryota; kingdom Metazoa; phylum Arthropoda; class Malacostraca; order Decapoda; family Palaemonidae; genus Palaemon; species Palaemon carinicauda. The sequence goes on along the minus strand of NC_090729.1, from coordinate 22,810,027 downwards.
GTCTCCAAACACTATGTTAATCATTTTTGTAAATGTTATAGGAGCACAACGTAAACCAAAAGGCATCCGTAAAAATTCATAATGTCCCCTGGCTGTGCTGAAGGCTGTGTATGGGATACTATCTTCTTCTAATGATATCTGGTGAAAGCCTTTAAGTAAGTCCAAACTGGTAAAATATTTATTCTGACCTAACAAAGACAAAATATCGTCAGTACATGGCACTGGGAATCGATCAGGGATCGTTTCCTCGTTTAGACGACGAAAATCGACGCAGATACGCCATGTTCGATCTTTTTTCGGTACAACTATTAAAGGAAAATTATAAGGGCTATTTGATTTTCTAATGACTCCTTCCTCTATCATTTTACCTACTTCATCATTTATTTCATTCTGGAATTTCATAGGGAGTCTGTACGAGGGCACATATATAATTTTTTTCTTGTCTTTTAACCTTATTTGATGCTCGATCACATCTGTTTTTCCTAAGGATCCATCCGTAGTGGAAAAGACATCTGTATATTTAGTTAAAAGTTCAAAAATTTTCTGCTGAATTTCTTCGTCTTGAATGTCCTTACTGATTTTATTTTTAATAGATCGTAAAAGGGATTCATCCGCAACTGATTGAGAGTGATTGATTTCAGCAACGGTAAGAATACGATGTTTATAAACTTCTACATCCAAGATATGTTGATTTTTGTGAATTACTAAAGTGTTATTTAAATGATTACAGACTTCGATATTACATTGCTGATGTGAGCCTACTGTATAAATAGCTTGTGTGACAGACAATCCGTTAGTTTTCAAAGTATCGGAAAGGATTAATATTTCAGATCCCGGTAGTGTTTTCTTTATTTGCACTATTAAATTCGAAGGTATGTTTGGTTCGATATATTGCGTGCAAGATGATATTACGGGTGAGCGAGAATTCTGCTGGGTCGCGTATATTATTTCTTTATTAGTGAGACAAGTTATTGGTTCTTCAACGTACGTTACGGTTACATTTGTCGTCTCCTTTTTATCCAAAACTGACTTTAAAGTATTAGAAGACTTATAGAATTTCCCTTTGATATACACGCCATGCTTTGCAGGAGCTAAGATAATGTTTTGATTTCCCATAGATGGGTATCCTATAATTACAGCTGGATACATATTAATGTTTTTCACAACAACAAATGTATCGGCGAACGTGCGATTACCGACTCTGAACTGAATATGAGTTATGCCTATGACGTTTAATTCATTATTTCCTATACCTGAAAGTCTAATTCCTGATTTTTCAATCGGAAAGTTCGAAAACAACAAATGATGCGTCTTCAAATCCATAATATTACGTGGACTACCAGAGTCAAAAAATAACGTAAAGGATTTGTGTTCTAAATTTACAGCATATAAGGTTGGCCGTAACTCATTTTGGCTTATTATTGTATGAATTCGTTGCAAATCTACGGGAGCATGCACTGTTTTACTTAATTCGGCCGTGTGTTTCATAGGAAAATCTATTGTCTCACAATTATCTGATAAAACATTAAATTGATTATTCAATACTATTGATGTTGACATAAATGACCTTGACCCAACATCACTCTCTTCCCCTCTAGAGTTAACTATGTGGTATTTGCTTTGCTCTGCACATTCTGAAAATTAGGCTGACTTTGCGAGGTCTGGTTTGACGGCCCAGGCTCAGCGATATTTGAAGAAGTGTTTGTTTGTTTCGGACTCTGAACCGCATTGACATTTGGTTGTTTCTTCTTATTGTTAAAATGAGGATTTTTCTTTTTATTTCCATATGGAACTGACTGTGGAATTGACTGTGTATTTCTAGGATATTGTTGTGTCTTACGCGCGTAACATTGACTATAAGAATGTGATGCTGTGTTGTGTACTGAACAAAATTTCGTTCTACAGTCTGCGCTTATGTGACCTTGACGTTTGCAGTTGTAACACGTCACTCCCGCTACTGGATTGTTAATTACGTTCACTGTTTGTGGTTTCGTTTCATTCTTAGCAAAAACTTGAGTTAACACGGGATCGAGATCTGGACACTTGGACATGTGTTTCTTTATCTGTTTATAGACATCCAATTCCGTACTTGCAGGCATTAACTTCTTATCAAAGCACCGCACTAAAGCTTCAGGCAACATAAGTGTCATGCAAGTTAAATACATTAATCGTAAAAAATCTTTCACGGAGATGTTATCGTTAGTAACCCAAGTGGAATTACCTAAAATGTCCTGATATTATTTAAGCCTATCAGCTATGAGAGCTGCTCTCTCAACAACATTAAGCCGATTCATAGTGGCTTGATTAAGTGTATTTCGTAACGTTAACACTACATCCAAAGCTTCCTCACCCCCATAAATCGCGCGTAACCTAACTTTGAAATCATCCCAAGTAACTGCTTCTTGAAATGAAACACCTCTTAAATACGCACTCGCATCCCCTTTAGAAAAATCTATAAAACTTTTAGCTTCTTGTAATTGTACAAAAGGATCTACGATTTGTTTGGCATTTAAATGGGCATCAACGGATGAAATCCATGACTCCACATTTTGTGGCAAGAACCCGTTGACACGACCTTGAAAAGGAAGGATTGCTGACCTGGCATTTACAAGCGTCACAATTGGAGGAGGAT
>NC_090729.1:22791119-22806895 GCF_036898095.1 Palaemon carinicauda | reverse complement strand
TACATTTCCTATCCCCGAAATCTCTTATTCCTCTTTGCTTTCTTTTGTTTAATGTCCATTTCCCTTCCTTGTTCGGAGCAAGTTTCATCTATCAAAGTCATCTCCTAAAAAGTAACCGGTTCTGCAAAAAACTTGTCATTGACAAGTTAGAAATATACTTCCAGACTATCTTATTTCATTCTTTGCCTGTAATTCTAACAATTAAGAATTTTGCTTCATCACTGAATTGTTTTGAACGATATTTGAAGAGCTCTAGCAGGAAATGTTATATTTCAGAAATGAAACCATCATATACCACATGTCTCTGTTTTACTAATAATTCTTTATTTAACCTTATGGTTGATATCCCTTTCTATTTTGGTGCCTGTAATCCTTTTCAACTAACTTATTTTCACCCCGAACAACAGAAGCAGGAATACCTAAAAACTTTGTTAGTGTATTGAGTCCTACTGTCAATTGTGCCACTAGAGTCTAACAAAGTGAGACCTTCCTTTCTCTGTATAGTTTAATTTAATTTTTGTAGTGCGTACTGTCTAAGGGATAGAATAGTCGCTTGCAACATGGATGGACCTTCATCACCTACGTCATCCTTACTATCTAGTATTTCTGTCTTTCGGATTTACCTTATAACAGGCTATAATAACTTTTTTTTTTTCTTCTAGATTCAAATTTGTCATCATTATTCCCTCAATATTGACCATTTCCTCAAACTGTATTTACCATAAAGAACTACCTATTATTTTGGTTATATTTAGGGAAATTTATGCTGGTAGGAAGTGTGGCTATTTATTACTTAGATTATTCTGATATCCCAGTGTTTTGGTTATCTTCCCTTTTTGTTCGTTAAGATAGATATCTTGGATGCTACTCGCTACGTTAGTTAATACCTCATTTACAACTACATAAAATGAATTGTCATTGGCAATTGTTTCTATCTTAAATAACCTATTAGTCATTTTGTTTGGACACTATAACAGCCTACATCTTTATTCAAAACTCACGGACAGTGTAATATTTTCAATTGCCCTATCCAATGTGGTGTGTGCTTCGCCAACCTCATTGTTCACCAAATACATTTCCTGCTTTATTTTGCTATTTCTTCAGTTACTCCTATAGTGGAGTTTTTACTTTCTGTATCACATAACGACTTATCTACATTAACTTTTCTTATCTTTGTTGGACTGTATTATTTCTACTTACATTTCCACAAAAATATGTTTGGGTTAGTTGCCCTAATGAAATCATATTAGCAAAGTTAGTTACTATGGCAATTTTTTATCTTAGATTATACCGGGCTAAAATGTCAACAACATTTACAAAAAAAAAGAAAAAAAACATTTCATACATGAGACAAAAAAATATATATCTTATATGAGAGACAAGATAAGAATATAATGAGAGAGAGAGAGAGAGAGAGAGAGAGAGAGAGAGAGAGAGAGAGAGAGAGAGAGAGAGAGAGAGAGAGAGAGAGAGAGAGAGAGAGAGTAAACTTGCTTTCGAAAGGAATATTGATGTTTATCGGGTCTGGGCAAGCGTCACAGTTTATGACTTGTTTCGTCTCGCCCAAAATTGCTTCGTTTACAAAACATACGATAGGAACTTTTTGTCTCTCTATTTACCTATATTACATGTCTCTCTGTCTTATTGTACTTGTTCACAAAATCAATATACTTCCGCTCTCTCTCTCTCTCTCTCTCTCTCTCTCTCTCTCTCTCTCTCTCTCTCTCTCTCTCTCTCTCTCTCTCTCTTAATAAAATAACCGTATTCCTGACATATATATATATATATATATATATATATATATATATATATATATATATATATATATATATATATATATATATATATATATATATATATATATATATATATATATATATATGAATTATACGTACAGTCTATATACATAAATAATTTGAGAGAAACTTCATTTTAAGAATCAGTGATATTATAATTCTAGTATAGAAAATTTTAATAATAATAATAATAATAATAATAATAATAATAATAATAATAATAATAATAATAATAATAATAATAATAATAATAATAATAACTGAACTTGCGACGGATATTTTTATGAGATAGTCATTGTCCCTCGTTGATGTCGCTTACTATCACGAAGTTCAGTGTAATGTTCCTACATTTAACATCATTATTAAGAAGTCTACATGATAGCTGAGTCTTTTTAATTGTAGATATTACCATCGAATTTAGCAGGGACAGAAAAACTGTTTCCCATCATTTTCTGAAATTTTCATATGCTATGGTTTTTGTATGGCAGTTACCAACACGGTATGGATAAGTCAATTATTACTCCCATAAATCCTTGAAAATTTCATTTAGATGTGAGAAGTATTCTACAAGTAATTTAATGCACCACCGAAAATCAGCCTCCCGCGGATATTGAAAAAATGGCTACTGTGACTTTTTTATGGCAAGTATCATTAAAAAAAAAATCTATATGAATGTAGGTCATGTAACACACATCAAACTCTGAGAAAATCATTTGGAAACTCTAGGATTAGTTTGCTCCTCATCGCTGATTTTTTAGCTAAAAGTCGTCACTTAATAACAAAAGGGCCCGCCAGCGCATGCCTATAACAGGTATGAACAGGAAAATTGGAAGCCATATAGCTTTTATATGTTTACATATCCCTTGAAATTCCATTTGAATATAATTATTGGTAGAGGAGTAATTGACTACGCCGCCGATAATATCAGCTGTTCCCCCTTCCACCCTCGCTCCGAAATCTATGGTAAGGAAATGACTGGGCAGCAGGTAGTTTGAGATATCTTTAAAAAAATTGGCATTTCATATAATGTCACTTATTTCGTTCACGATAAATAATAATAATAATAATAATAATAATAATAATAATAATAATAATAATAATAATAATAATAATAATAATAATAATTGTGTAAATAGTAACTGATAATAATAATTTTAAAGATAACCAATGATAACAATAGTGAGATTCTATCAAAATCTACAGAAATCTTAACCTTTACCTTTTGAGTTACGTTCAAAGCAAATTCAGATGAACAGGGAATGAAACACAATCCACAAATCGACCTAATTACAAATCCAATTTGAATCATTAACCATTTATCAGTAAAAAATAATAATAGTTTTCAGATAGATAAAGACACTGAGAAATGAGGAATTCAGAAATTATTATTCAATTAAAAACCTTAAAACTGTTTAATGACATAATTTACATCTTTTTAATTTAATGTATGTTTTCCTTTATGGTTGCATATGAACTCGTGAAGACAGCACATTCTGTTGGCATTTTTGAGAACTATATATTCCCTATTTTATTACGTAGTAAATCTTGATGCTTCATTATTTAGTTACCCTTTACTCATGGTCAAAGAGAAATGGTTTATAGTGTTTCTAGGGAACAAAGCAATAAATGATGATAAGAGAGGGATATCCATACAATGAAGACCACAGTGCTTAGCTGAGGCACGTTGCAGGCATCCTCTCTGTTATTGACATTTTTAAAACCGAAACAACATTATTTAAACGACATTCTCATATGGAGTAAACCCCTTGGATACAAAAAAAAAGCAAACATTCATTATAAACAAACTCAATGTAAAGAACAGATGAGAATTTACATAGGAAAAGCTATGTTTACAAAAGAACTAGAATATAAAAAAAGGAAACCCCTGCATATGAAAGTGTGAAGACAGCCCACCCTGCCGGTCAAAGTTCAGATAAGATAAATGCTGTGTTTCTGAAGTACAAAGCAATAAATGATAAAAGAGGAATATCCATACAATAAGTAACACAGTGCTTAGCTGTTAGACGTTGCAGGCCTCATCTCTATTATTGGCATCTTAAACATCAAAACAACTTTTTGAAAAGACATTTCTCTAATTGAAAGAACCCATAGGACACACAAGACATTCTTTAATTTTGAATATATTCAATGAAAAGAACAGATGAGAATTAATATGGGAAAAAAGTCGATCAGAAAACCTAGAATATAAAAGAAAGGAAAACTTCTATGGTCAAATCCAAGAATGTTACAAAATATTTTCGAAAAAAAAAAAATTATTAAAGGGAGAGGAAGTGATACCAGTTACGGCTGTAAACGATGCATTGAACTTAACCCCGATGCAGATGCAATCAAATCCATGATGAAATTCACCGGGCTTTTGCCTTCTCATAATTAATTTAACCGAGGATTATAGTGTTTATATCTTGATTAGCAATGGATTCAGGGTGCCTCTCCATTTCCGGAACCAATAACTGTAATAGACTCCAAGAATTGCAAATCAAATTGAATTGGGAACGTAAACTCCAGCAACTTCTGACTATAATCCATTTAAGACGTTATTACATGAAACTGAAGTATGAAATGTTAGAAATTTCATGATATGATATTATCATTTTAATATCTAGAATTTTGAAGAGAGAGAGAGAGAGAGAGAGAGAGAGAGAGAGAGAGAGAGAGAGAGAGAGAGAGAGAGAGAGAGAGAGAGAGAGAGAGAGAGACAGAGAGAGAGAGAGATGATACGGTAACCTAGCGTCGGTACAGCTGATTATTTATTACAAGGAAATACATCTGTATGTATGAAAAGATCAGCTTCGTTTCAGATTCTAATTGAAAGCTATAAAACTCCTAATAACAGAAATTCAAAGTTGTGTTAGGACATTGTTTTTTATTAATGGAAATGTCTTCTTAGCCATTTTCTTACATATCAGTCGAACTTGCTGAAGAGTTATTGAGCCCAGCAGAAAAAAAGTTCATCCTCTTACTTCAATTTTTTTTTTTTTTTTTTTTTCTGGAAAAGGTTCTTCCCCTGAAAGACTTTCAGTCAAGCTTCTTACACACAAGTCGAGAAATGGTCACTAACAGAAATAGGATATGAAGAAAGGTCCTTTAGGGAGTCTTCGCATCATAATCATCATCTTTATCACTCAGATAAAGGTGATCTTAGCCTTCAAAGATGCTATCAAAGACAGAGAGAGAGAGAGAGAGAGAGAGAGAGAGAGAGAGAGAGAGGAGAGAGAGGAGAGAGAGAGAGATTCGTTTCCCAAAACAATTGGCAGTTCCAGAAGTAAATTAAACTGTACAATGGTGAGAAAGAAAACAAACCATTAAAACGATTACATGAGCAATACTGGGAGAGTGAGATAACACTTAAAAGCAATCGTTTTAAAACGGAAAACAACTTATTTGAAAACTCCATATCAATCTTTATTGACAAACTAGAAGCAGGAGTGGTAATATTATGGAACAATGTTTCTTTTAGTAGAATACAGAAAGTACATGAAAGAAGAGTAAATAAATTAAACGAATGTGAAAGATGAAAAAAAGATAATGAATATGATTTTTCAAATTGCTGTTTTGTGTGATAGTTTTGAGTCACATAAACTCGCAGATAAAATGATCATCGTGACTTTTTCTATTGCTGATTGTAGATCTTCTAATGTGAGTGAACTTCGTATTCAAAAATCGGATTTTGTGGTGGAATTCGATCTGGAAAAGAGAACATTTTACGGTTTTTCCTGGAAAACACATCCATGTATGCTGCATACGATAGCATTACTGTACAATCGTTCAGGGAATTTCCACTTGACCAGGAATAGGAGGATGTACACCAATATGTTTTAGGTTTTGCCTTTCAGCAGTTTTATCCTTTGCTGATTTATCTAGGTATATAGTTCTTCATGCATAATTAATAATCTATACTTAGTTAATTTTTAGGTGCCAGCATTATGATGTTAATCTGTTTTTAAGATTTATTAGCACACTAACTTATATAAAGCTCATAGGATAACACCCCTCATCCTTTGTGTCTTGTGTTTGTTTCTCCAAATATTAATCTTACTTTCTATTGCTTACCTGGCTTATTCTGTTTGGGATGGCCTTATATGATAACAAGGGGTCGAAATGAGCAGATGGTCCTATGCATTAAAATTTTTCGAAATTTCAGTCGAATTCTTACTCAGAAGCACGGATGGCATTTTAATGAGTAATAGATGCGAGGATGCGAATTTATTTTGTCCCACTTCGATATTTTGTACAAAATAGCGTTGATATCAGAATGACCTTATTAAACTAGCAATTATGTCTTTAAGAATAAGGTATGCTGCTCTGATCTTGAATGTGAATAATAGATATTATAAGCTGCGTGGTTTATACAAAAGATGATTAAAACGAGTATAAAATGAGGTGAGCTGTTAAGCTATAATTAAACCCAATTTCTCCGACCTACGTCGTATTTGCAGGGAAGGGATCGTATGTAACTAACGTACATAAAGAATCACCGATCTTAATTACACTGAGTAAATTATGGAAGAATTATTAGATGAAGATAATAGTTTTTCTTTATTAATGATATTAAGTCATTTCTTGGAAATTTAATTTAGCACACAGATGAAGAAATCTCAATTTCCATCTTCAGAATAATGTGTCGAGTTCTTTCTTGAAAAGGGAAGATGCTGGAGGCTTCCATTTCATGACCTGGTTTCACTCTGAAAGTGTTCCTTTATAATTGCCAGACACTTGTTCAACCCACATTCGTCTCTGGCTATCAACGGTATTTAAGACCAAAGAAAATCGCCTTGGATTTCATTCAGTCCGCACAACTCTCGTAATGTGTCTTGTGATGACTACTATAGTTGGTGGACACTAAATACACATTAGGTATTCTTCATCTTTAATATTCTTGATTTATACTTAGCTAGTTATTCCAAACATAATATTGATGATATACACTTTACGGGGTAAGCAACTGTAGTTCATAAAGTCATCTACCCAGGGCAGGAGATTACCGTTTAATTACTTTTCTACAATGTTGAATAATGTCTTTCAAAGCAATAAAAGATTCTATAAAGGTTTAATAAATAATATATGACAAATCAGTTTCAAACACACGCACATACACAAACACACACACACACACACACACATATATATATATATATATATATATATATATATATATATATATATATATATATATATATATATATATATATATATATATATATATATATATAATTATATTTAAGCAACTTACTCATAACATTACTGATTTAAGTTTTATATGAATCAGAAATAATTCTACTATGGAACAGTTCATTAAACTAATGTTACTTCTTACAATATTAGCCAATCGTCTAAAAAATAAGAATTTTTCTTTGGTATATCATTCACTTTACACTGACGGAGATAAATTCTTATTTTAGATTCTTTTTCTATTAGACAGATATAACCTTGATAGACCAGGAAAACATTCAGTTTATGAAACGATATAGTAAAACTATGATATTCTCAATTCATTTCTTAAATTACCTACTAAGCCTAAAACATTCCAAACATATTGATGTAGATAAAGTTATGATATAGTACCATTCAGGTAAATCTAACCAAGAAGATACCTCCAGTATTCGGAATTAATGATTTGTTCAAAAATTTCCTGAATAAATTTCTCTGGTATGTTACTACGTTATTCGGCAAATTTCTTTGAAGCATGTTCAAGTCATGGATATTTATTTTTACAGTTACAATATGAACTTTACAATTTTTCAGAAACGGTCTGATCGTAAATATTTTCTATTATAAAGCATTGTTGCCCGCGGATGATATTTATACACCCATTTAGAATATGGGTTGTACATGTACTTTGAGTCTGATTTGTTCTTATACTTTACCTCTTGATAACAGTGATTAGTGCTCCATGAGTCATCCTTACCTAGCTTGTCCGTATCCGATCTGAATCAGTAAATTCTAGTAGTTAAAAAGTAATTTGAATAAGAATTTACTATAAAAAGGGAACTTACAAAATAAGAAATGATGTTTTACAGGCTAAACTATATCATACTTATCATTTGTATTTTCTGAAAAGGTAAGTCCAGTGTACATATTGGACTTTGGATTGTTATAACCTTCTGGTATGTATATGGAGCCATTATGTTTAACCTAATTTTGACTGCATTTATTGTACACAATTCCTTATTTTGCCATAAAAAACGTATATTTCCACCCTCTAGCAATACCTCAAAGTCAGATGAATAACAATTCATTATGAGCTAAACGCCTGCTAATGCAATGACATATTGCAATATAGTTTTAATCCTTCCATCTTTTAACTACAGAGAATGAAATGTCTTCCATTGGCATATAACTAATTATTCCATTTCCTCTGTCTCCCTTATCTGCTAAAGTATCGTGTGTACATTTGTAGTTCTTCTATAACGTTGCTACAAACTTACTAAAAATCCTCAATTATTTACAGTAAACTTCCTTCTCACTTCCATTTTTAAGCAATTGGATGATTTTTCTTTTTTTGCTTGGAGGAAATTCTTTTCACTTGAGTGTGGTAAATAATTTTGAATTTGGCTAGGATTGGTTTATTATGTCGGTAAGATGTATGACGTCTTGTATCACGACTATTTTTTTTTTTTTTTTAATTAATGTCATACTAAGTAAAGTAATTTGAATATGTCAGAGAACAACATATGGCCATCACATAAAACTATTAAAAAAAAAAAGCCATATAAGAGTCACAATATTGATGATATATGAAACAATGGGAAGTTCAGGCAAATACTAATTTATTATAGTCTATCTTATGTCATTGAACTTATGAAAGTTTTAATTATGATCAAAAGGACAGTTGGAAGAAAGAAGACCTAAACTTTTGATTGGTTGAAAAAAGGTACTTACTAATTAAAGAAATATTTCCTATGAACAGAGACAAATAATCACTTGAATTTATCATTCTCAAGGATGAGGAACTCAGGCAAATGTCAATTTATTCAGGTCTATATTATAGCATTGAACTTTTGAGGGTCCTAATTTTGTAGAAACGGCATATGGGAAAGAAGAAACTAAATTATTACATTTCATTCATCAAAATCTTTAGTTTTGTTTAATAAAAAAAAAAAGCAATTTGAAGATTGTTAAAAGTGTCATTATTCACAGATTTTGTTCATACATATTTATTGTTCCTTTGCAAATATTGAAAATATATAACACATTTCCACTTTTGTCAGTCATTTCATATCATAGCTGGTTACTTCATGAAATCATGAACAATAATCTTTTCGGGGGGAATTAGCTAATAATCCTCATGTTTTTCATAATCCAATCTATAATGAATGTATTCTATAATAAGAATCTGTATTATGTAATTATTTTCAAGACTATCATTTGTTGTGTAGTTGAAAGCTTTTTGTTTCTTTTAAGGATAAATATTTTATTATTGACTGTGTTCATCTCTGTCATTGTGGCGGATGTACAGAAAAAAAAAATAAGAGAAAAAAAAACTCATAGCTAACCAAATAAAAGAGTTTATTGCTGTTGTATGTATATCTCACTCTTTCTCTCGGGAATTTCCGTTTCCATTTACCTAATTTCTTGAGACATTCCTAATTTTCTTGATAATTCGCATTCTTCATCATATTTCAAGTACTCATGCAAACAAAACCACTGCTGATCTTTTTAAAGTAATGTCTCTTGGAGACTTATTTAAAGATGACTCTCTCTCTCTCTCTCTCTCTCTCTCTCTCTCTTCTCTCTCTCTCTCTCTCTCTCTCTCTCTCTCTCTCTCTCTCATTGTTCTGGAAACATGGATATAGACCTTTTCTAGGAATTGTTATGGTATTACCTTGTAATAATTGTTCATTATTGAAAATATACTCTTCAGATTTGGCTGTTTATCTACTATCTCTGGAGTTATGGTCCGATAAATTATGTCTTTCATTTACTTTATGACTAATGTGCAGTTGTAAAACTGAACATTTTTGTAGGGAATGTCTGCAAGTCTTACTTGCTTGCGTGTAGATAGCCAGGGCTATAGCCAGACACAGGCTCTTTCACCACTGCAGCCCACAGGTGAAGAGTTCAGACTTTAATCTGGATGGAGGCCCTTTGACAAGATGCCTGGGTCCCTGAGTCGGTTTAGATTTTTTTTTTTTTTTGTCTTGGCCCGCCCTTTGAGCTCTTAAAGTCCAGTTTAGGTCGGAAATGAAATGTTTTACTGGTAGGGAATAGTTAGCAGCAAGTCCCAGTAAATAGAAGAGACTAGGAGAGGAGAGGACAAACGGAGTAGGAGAGAAAAGAAGCAGTTTTCAGCATAGAAACTTATCCCTGCTCTTGGGTTGGGAAGGTTTTTTGGGGATTAGATGATTTTGGGGTCAAGGAAAGTTTGATGATATGGAAATTAGGTTTTCGAAGGGAAGAAATTTTATTTCTTTGGTGAATTTCTGGGTAACTTGGGAAGGAAGATGTTGATGGTGACGGTGCCGGGGCTGGCGCCAGTTGCTCAACACCAACTTCAGCACCCGGACGAGGCAAAGTTGTTACTGGTTGCTGAGCTCTCCGATGAGGAGCTCCCTGGATTCTGGTTTGTTGCAGCTGTTTCGACCGTGGATGATACAGATTTGGCTGCTGGACATTCTTCAGGGCAGTGATTCTCTGTAGACACTAGAGACACCTCTTGTTCCAGGAGTGGTGGGATCGGGAACATTCGAGACCCCTAGTTCAACTCTCCCGGCTTACTTGTGTGCGACATTGCAGATATGAGTGTTGTGGCATTTACTGCAGACACCAGAGATGTTTGGGCCCCTGCAATCCTTGCGATGGTGGCCAAATAGCTGGCAACGATTACATCATTGGGAATCTCCCGTGGTATCCTGGATGGGGAAAGTTCCTAATATGCTGAGATAAAGTCAGATGGGATTGGTCCAAAGAAAATTTCGATGATCTGGCTAGCCGGTGCATCGTACCAATTCTTGGCCCGTTTATTGGTGGAGATGTTGCTGCCGGAGGGGAACAAGGTGAAGGGCATAGACACTGTATTGTTGGCTATAATAGCATTACTGAACTTCGTGGCTGGATCGAGACGCGACAGAGAGGATTCATTCTGCACAAGGTATCGCTCTTCTGATTTTTGGGGGGAAATAATGAATTCCCCTCTGTCGTTTGGTTGGGCCGTGATTTGCATGTGGGGCCACCGCTGCATAGGAAGTGGAGTCTTTTGTCAGGAGTTTGAAGTGTGGGATAGGTTTCTTCTCTTTTCTCTTGGCTACGGGTTTTGATGGTGTTTGGGTGTTTTGTACGGTGGCAGTGGCTTCATGAAGAAGCTCTGTGAGGCTGTTAGTACAGTTGTAATCTAGGGAGTGTATGACCTCCCCGGCTGACGGGGTTCTGGAGGGTGATTCTTCTATCTCATTGTGGAAGGAGGACTCGAATTCTAAGTTTGGACAAAAGTCTGTGGTCTTAGATACCTTTCCCAAAACTGTTGAAACTGGAGTAAAAATGTGTGGCTGCCTGCATAACTTTCAAAGTGGCAAAGGTGGATTGACTTTAGGTTCCAGGGTTCTATGCTGCTTGTAGTATTTCAGAACAAGTCTGACAGAGGGTTGCAGTCTTTACATTTACATCTGTCGTAGTGGCTGGCTTGCTCTGGGTCTTTTACTTTGCGTCATGTGAGGCAAACTTTCTCAGCTAATTCACATCTGTAGTCGTGGTAGTCGACACACCTATCACATTATCAGGGGTTCACATTATATAGTTGTTTACAGTGGCTCAGATGACCTGAGTACTATCAGTCCCATACCCTGTCTCCCAGGAAGAGCATTGAAAATATCAATGAATTTTTGGTCCAGCCGATATTCTCGGCTGGACGGGTGGACTATCAGCTGATTTGTCGAAAACTGGACGATAAGCTTAATCGTCGGCACGAAGGCTGAAATTAGAATCTGATGTGTAAGTCAAGGAGTTCCTACTTAAGGTATTAGGGGACATCCGCTGCAATGACAAGATGGTCAGATGTCCGTCTCCATAAGATGTGTTCCACTTCAAACCGTCGGTAAGTGTTCCATTGTGTTTTAAGAGATTTTATTATTATTATTATTATTATTATTATTATTATTATTATTATTATTATTATTATTATTATTATTATTATTAGGTAAGCTACAACCCCAGTTAAAAAAAAAGCAGGATACTATAAGCCTAAAGGTTCCAAAAGGGAAACTACCCAACGATGAAAAGGAAATAAGAAATGAGAAAAAATAGTGTGCTGGAGCCTACCCTCAAGTAAGAGAACTCTGACCACATACAGTGGAAGACCATGGTACAGAGGATATGGCACTCACAAAGAATAGAAAACAAAGGTTTAATTTTAGTGTCCTCCAAAAGGAGCTGCTTAGATATCACATTGGTTTAAGGATACTTGTATAACATTCAGGAAAATTTCATAATCCTTTAGCTGTACTCTAGCGGCTGTAGACACGCAATTAGTGAGTTCATTGCATAAGTATACTACGGGTTATCTATTACCCCTCCTTAAGGAGACCAATAAGCCTCTTCGTTACTAGGTTTTACATAAATCCCAGTCTTGTTAAATCGAACATTAACTTAGGAAGGATTTTTTATATCCAAATAAGCCATCAAAATCAGATTTTTCTAGTGTACTCTGATATGAAGAAATATCACATAACCGCCTGAGAGAGAGAGAGAGAGAGAGAGAGAGAGAGAGAGAGAGAGAGAGAGAGAGAGAGAGAGAGCGAGAGAATCTTTATAATGTTAAACATAAGACAGTAATTTCTCTCGCTTAAACTTTTTTTATCGAAATTTTCTTTACGATTCTTTGGACATTTTGGAATCGTTTTGTGAATCCCGTTCTTTGCGAGTTACTTCACATATAAGTCTTGTTCTCCAATGCTATGATATAAATTGTGTTAACCTGCGCTTAATAGCAATATTTTAGAGATAACAACAGCTCAGAAATTACCTGAAGCCTCATCTCTTTTCACCTTTGATTTTAGTCCAGTTTCTTCTTTTTCTTCCTTTTCTTTTTCCCCTTCATCTTTCCGAGGGTTTCGATTTCTATGGCTCTTTATAAAACCATGAATGGATGCTGTCATAAATGTTTTCTTTCACTTTGACTTTTAAATTCATTTATGTTATTTGGCTAATTTTCATCCTCTGACATTTTACTAATTTTACCTATCTCCTATCCCTCCATCGTCGTGTGTATGTGTGTGTATTTGTGTATGTGTATAAAAGCGTGCGGCTTCTCTAGTTCACTAAGTTCCATTAAAGGAAAATATTTTCGTAAAAAAATAAAATTAATTCATCTATACCTTTTTTTTTTTTTTTCTTAATTTACAGCGGATAACCAGAAAGGTGTAAATAATACATATTCATTATAGGAATTAGGTATCCTGGGCTCACTGTATGTAAGACTCCATCTATATAAAATGATTTGCAATATCAAGAAACAAAAACGCTAGGTCTAACTAAACGTATAATAGCTTTCTATTTACAGATAAAATTATTCCAATCAGATCTGTAATTTCCGTATTGTAAACGTATTCAAAATTAACCCTCCCACATCGTAAAATTTTTCATAATGTTAATGATAATGATAATGATAACGATAATAACTATAGTACTACTATTACTACCACTACTACTACTACTAATAATAATAATAATAATAATCTCACTTAAGAACATTAAATCTTTATTATCTAACAGACAAGAAAGGCCATAACTTCTCGTTTAAGGAAAAAATCTAGTTACTAAAATCTTATACACTAATGTTTCTATTGACCTATGTTCAAAACTTTTTGTGAGTAAAGGCTACATTTGAGTCAGTCCGTAAGATTTTTTTTTTTTTTTTTTTTTTTTTGATAATTTACTATAACAAATGTGCCCCAAAATACTAAATATCAGGAAGTAATGAAGTAAAGATTAAATCACCACATCTCGTTGTTTGTCGATCTGAATCATGTGAGTATCCATCTCTCATTAATGATAATTTATAATGAAATCTCCACTTCCATAGTTTTTCTGGGTCATATATTCTTGCAGCTTTTATACAAGAAAGAAAAATTATCTCAAGCCGTCTCTACTATAGATATTCGTAAAATTAAGCGTTATTAACCTCATCATTATTATAGAATCTGTTATCGGAAACAACCCAACCGTATGTCATACGACCATTGATAGTAACGATTTTCACTTTTTTGTATATATTATCCTGACTTAATCTGTGTGCCTACTTCATTGTTAACTGTTAACAGAACCGGTTTCCGGTTTGACAAGAAATAGGCAGACAGGTTATTACAAGTTGCTGTCAGTGTGAGGGGAGAGCGAAGATACAAAGGATAATATCCACAAAAAAAAAGAGAAATGTCGTTACTATGTACGATCGTGTAACACAAGATTGGTACATATCACAATAAGAGTTTTAGAACATAGCTTTCTATTATTTGATCTTGGATACACCACTGGGAAAATGTGTTAATTACATTACAATATGGATGTAAAAGCATTAAGTTTCTAACAAAACTATCAACGGTTTCATGTTATCGACAGTAGAAAATTCTCTTTGTTTCTATTTAAAAACAATTCATTTTGAGGCTAGGCCACGGAACTTGTCTCCGACAAAACTACTATGTTACTATGATAAAAAATAGCATGATAAAACCTTGAAACCTGGTAACTCATCATGATTGATTATGGTTGGGTTCTAGCTGAACGACCCTTCATCAGAACGGCAATAAAAACGGCATAAGGTTATTAATTGGATGCCTTTTATGAGTAGGCGGGGAAGACGTGGCTGACGCACTTCGTTTATTTTTGTCCCTCGGAAGTCATTCGGTAATGTTTTGCACAAGTAAAAAATATTCACTTATGAAAAGTTACACATGTATATATATATATATATATATATATATATATATATATATATATATATATATATATATATATATATATATAAATATATATATATATACATATATATATATATATATATATATATATATATATATATATATATATATATATATATATATATAGGCACCAAAAAATCTATTAAACAATGGCTCCCAGATCTGGAAACCAAACATTTTTACCAAAAAATCTATTAAACAATGGTTCCCAGATCTGGAAACCAAACATTTGATATTATGTATATATATTATGGTTGCCAAGCCAAACATCCTCTCAAATTCCAAACTCAACTGTTTGCTTTCACATTAAATCTGTTACACTTGGAAATATTAATACCTGAACTCTGATAAAGTTATACAACTCTGAGATGGCAATACATAAAACACTGAATATCCAAAAGTCTCCTAAGTACAATCAAAACAAAATCTTAAAACATATTTTAAAAATCTCTTACTGCGATTCTTTAACAAGGGTACGAGCAAATACTCATTTAAGCACTGGTGATTGGTATAAAACACTCTTTACAAAAATAAAGATGATCTATAATAATTACAACACTTTGAAAAGAATTCACACAAAAACAAAATATATCACTCAAAATATTAATTCTGAACAAAACGCAGCTCAAGAAGAAAATTTTTCAATCTGAAAATTATGTAATCAATTTACT
This sequence comes from Palaemon carinicauda, assembly GCF_036898095.1. Lineage (NCBI taxonomy): Eukaryota > Metazoa > Arthropoda > Malacostraca > Decapoda > Palaemonidae > Palaemon > Palaemon carinicauda. The sequence continues at coordinate 22,791,502 of NC_090729.1, read as the reverse complement.
TGTAATATTGAATATGAATAAACCTTACACTAAGACAAAAGAGATAATACTTATGAAAATTATACGGTCGCCTGTTTCACTTGATATTAAATATGAATGCAATATTTAATTTTGATACTTAATGAAAAAAGATAACCAGATCATGATACAAATTTTTTGCACCTTACAACAGGGCCAGTTACAAAAGTCTTAGATAATTTTATTAAATACTCACTGTTTACCATAACCCATCACACCAAAATTTTGAAATCTCACTGAACACTTTAGATATAATACTCTATGCCGAGAAAGAGGGGAAGATGGCTATAACTTATGGCTATAACTTATGGCTTGAATTCTCTATCTGATCTATGCAACCCTGGGGTCCCCTTTATAAGAATCTT
>NC_090729.1:22786119-22788619 GCF_036898095.1 Palaemon carinicauda | reverse complement strand
TTTCATGATATTGCTTCCCCAAAATGTTTTTTCTAAACTCCACCTCATTTTGTGGTCGCCAGAGATCTCATTATGATACAACGAGATGATTAATCTGCTTTCATTATGCAGTACCTGAATTAATCTTACTCGACAATGTTGCAGAATAAACCTAATGATTGCATAATGAGAACTGCAATTAAAGCTTCTTTAAGGCAATTTGGACCACAATACTCCATTCTAGGAAGTTTTGGCAAATTCTCCTTGACCTCATCCATCAACGTTTTAACGAAAAGAGAGCGTTGAACGGGGTTCAACCTTTAATATTCACGCAAAAAATCTGTTGTTCTACAAGTCGGTCTTGTAAAAGTAACTGTGTTTAAATAATTATAAATGATTCCAGAGCTTTACTCAGTTCATCTTTATTTGAGAAGACCCGAATTTTACAAAAGTTATTCACTCAGCAAGTTCTCTCGCGTAAAAAATGGAATCTTCAATGCTGTTTATACAGATATACGAAAAAACAAAGAAAAGAAAATATTCATAAATAACATAATAAACAGCAAATAAAAAAACTATAAAAGAGATATTATTAGTTAACAAAAATAAATGTGAGAGATTGGAAAAGATCAAATGTTTGAAATTTAGATGGTTATATAAAGACCAAATGGAACAGCCACAATTACTTTAAAAGGAATAGAAAATCATTAATATTAGTAATTAATTGGAGATAAAATAAGTATTAAGATGAAGATAATTAAAGATTAGAATAGAAAAATCTATAATTTGATGTACGTAAGTTAAGATATAATAATGGCCAGAGAAATTCCTTGTGATTGAGACGAAGATTTATGAATAAAAACATTATGTGCATGATAGGGAAATAATCTTATCTCAAATATTGATCTCGAAATGCTAACAAAGTTTCAGGAATCTCCTCCAAAAACCGCAACGGGATTGTCGGACAAACACAAGGCTAATTAGGAAAGAACACTGAGAATGCAGACCTCCACCAAGGTAATTTAGTTCTCGATCTTTTGTCAACCTTGGCCTTGACATTTGTCCTAGGACTTTAAAAATGGAAGAATTTTTTTTTTTTTTTTTTGAGTAAAATTGTGGCCAGGAAGATGCCCACAAAAAGACAAAGGGGCAAAGAGGGGTGAAAACATAAACTCCTCCTAACCTAATTGACGGAGGTAACTATCATGGAATGGGAGAAATAATGCCTTGTAATAAGGAAAAATAAAGCACTTAAAAAAGAAAGACGTAATCAGTTTAAAAGAATATACATACAAATAAATACCAACATCTATTAACGAGACATCTGAAAATATTATGTTTAGAAGAGAAGCTAATTATATGTATTTCATAATTCACCGATATTCAATTTATGGAAATTTCGGAAAATACTTCTCATATCTTTTTCCTTGGTTAGTTTTGTGCCGAATTAACATTCTATATATATCTTTATATACAAAGAAGTGACTATTCAATGTTACGATATTTTTCGTAGACTGACCATTAATTTCATTTGAAACAAGGATAAAAGGATAAACTGGATGAATAACCATAAATGATAAAAAAGTTTAAAATTATTAGCTATAAAACTACTCAAATCCTTTCCATCTTGCTTTTTTATATTTATTGTTTTTTTGTTGTTAATATATATTTATTTGTCGCATACAAGAAATAGGAAGATATAGTTTGGACATGAATAGTTGCAATGAATTGGAAGATAGGAGTTTCAAAGAATGAAAGTTAAAACTACATGCAACAGCAAAATATAAATATAAATATATATATATATATATATATATATATATATATATATATATATATATATATATATATATATATATATATATATATATACATATATACATATATATAGTGTACATATATATATATATATATATATATATATATATATATATATATATATATATATATATATATATATATGCATGTATATGTGATATGTATATATATATATATATATATATATATATATATATATATATATATATATATATATATATATATATATATATATATATATATATATATATATGCATGTATATGTGATATGTATATGTATATGTATACATATTATATATATATATATATATATATATATATATATATATATATATATATATATATATATATATATACATATATATACACTATATATATATATATATATATATATATATATATATATATATATATATATATATATATATATATGTATATATGTATATGTATATATATATATATATATATATATATATATATATATATATATATATATATATATATATATATATATATATATATATATATATATATTTATATACTGTATATGTATAAATATGTATATATATATATATATATATATATATATATATATATATATATATATATATATATATATATATATATATATATATATATATATATACATAGATTGAAGAGCTAATAAAACCGGGGGTAAAAAGTAAATATCAGGAAAGGTTGA
>NC_090729.1:22771119-22781119 GCF_036898095.1 Palaemon carinicauda | reverse complement strand
CTGATTCCAGATTCATAGAAATTGAAAAGCAGAAGAAAAAGCAGAGATAATCGGTAACATTTCCGAGAATCTAGTCCCAAGAAAATTCATATATGACTATTTTTTCTTTTTATTTTTTTTTTTTTTTTTTGGGGGGGGGCGTCGTTTCACCAAGAAATTAAAAAAAAGAAAAATGAGAGTTTTAGTAATGAATAGACATTCTATATAAGAAATATTTCTTTATACAATAACAGGAACCCTTATACCTGCATTTATCAACAAATGTCATCATAGATGTCAACAAACATGGGATGAGTTAATCTTATTTTAGCAGTTAATGGCTTGTTTTTAATTTTTTAATGATGGTATGTACAGAGATCTTTCTTCATATGTGCTGACTGGTGCTATTAATAGTAGTGTGACTCACTCCGAGAAATTGAATAATAAATTAGAAAGTCTCATACGAAATAGTACATGGAATAATTTAGGATTAGAAAATAACGTTTTGAATTTATCGAACCGTCCACTCACAGTTAATGAGCAAACAGCTCTGAATCTAGGTATCTCTTTTGCTATGAAACCCGGACGGGAAAGTCATTTTGATTATGTGGCGGCCTTCGATAAACATTTCTCTAAAAACAATTTTGAAAAAGATGAAACTTGCCTAAAAGGAATCTTGTTAAATGCATTAGAACAAAGTAACAGTAAAAAATCCGCTTCCCAGAAGGTTTCATAATGCAATTTTTTCATTAAACAAAACCGATAATATCATCATCACCAAATCGGATAAAGACGGAAAAATAGTCATTCTTGATAAAGAGACGTATGTCAACAAAGTTCAACAACTCTTAAACGATGACACTACATATGAAAAGCTAACAAAAGATCCCCGTAACTCTATTGCTCCGGAGTTTTTCAAATCCGTAAGAAAAATCGGAAATAATAAAAAAGACATCGAGGTCTTAGAAAAATTCAAAGTCATGAACCCTTCGTTGCCATATTTTTACGGGCTCCCAAAAACTCATAAGGACGGTATCCCCTTACGCCCAATCGTCTCATGTAAAGGGTCATTTATATATAATATATCAAAATGGTTAGCAGACTTGCTGTCTCCCTTTCTAGGGAGCTTTTCTTCAGCTCATATTAAGTATGCAGAGGACTTCATCCAGAAATTCAATAGCTTAAATATCCCGGTAAACAATGTAAAACTCTTGAGTCTTGACGTAGAATCCCTATTTACAAAGGTCCCGATCAACGATGTATTAGGTTTCTTGAGGGAAAAATTAATCCCTTACGAAGATCACTTCCCCCTCGGTATTGAAAAAACCATTAAGTTAATTAAACTAAGCGTGTCAAATAACGTTTTCTCTTTCAATGGAAATTTTTACAAACAGAAATTTGGTTGTAGTATGGGCAGCCCGTTATCTCCAATTTTAGCTAACCTCTACATGGAATACTTTGAAACAGAAATTTTAACAACAATTAAACATACGAACATGGCTTGGCAACGCTATGTTGATGACATTTTCACATATTGGGATGATAGCTGGGGAGATTTCAATATATTTTTCAATAATCTAAATTCCCTAGTCCCTAGCATAAAATTTAAAACTGAATGGGAAAAAGATGGAAAATTAGATTTTTTGGACATACTAATTATAAGGGAATCGACGGGGTATAATTTCACTGTGTATAGAAAACCAACTTTCTCTATTTCCTACATTCATTTCTTTAGTTATCACGACATTTCTGTAAAAATTGGAGTAGCTTGCAATCTATTTCTTAGAGGTTTGAGAATCTGTTCCCCAGCCTACCTAAATAAAGAATTTGAAATCATCCGTAAACAACTCGCCCAGCTATTCTACCCGACGTATGTCATAGAAAAGGCCATCAACAAAGCCAACACGATATATTATAAAGATCATGATGTTACTAATCAAAGAGATTTTAAAAATAAGATAAAACTCCCATATATAGAAGGTATTAAAAATATAACAAATCATATCAAAACTGAGAACCCCTTTGTTTTTTCATATCCAAAGACCATAGGAAGCGCCCTTATTAATGTTTATCAAAATAAAAGAGAAATAGAATCCGGTGTTTACAAAGTACCATGTGGGGATTGTGAAAAAGTGTACGTTGGGCAAACGGGCCGTTCGCTATCTCAAAGATTATCCGAACACAAAAGATCTGTTAGATATGGGTATGAAAACTCGGGGATTTTCATTCACCTTAGGGATTTAGGGCACCAGATTAACTGGAGTGAGTCGTCTTTGCTTTTTAAGAGTACCTGTCCGTACAGAAGGAAAATCCTGGAATCAGCCATCATAAATTAATCAAACACAATGAACCTATCTGGGGGCCAATGGAAAGATGACACAGTGGACAATACTCTTCTCAACCCTATCATGAAGAAGATAATCCACGGAGACCGACCACCAGACATGCATCAGAGGTCAAGACTTCCTCCAAGCGGCTCAACAATAAGAACACGCACCTGGATGTAATTAAATTTGGCTAATCCTTCCAGCAATTATAACAACTATAGAACAATTGAACACACCCTTTTGCTTTCATATATATACCGTCACTCTCCACTGTAATTCTCACTTTTACTTCACATCCTGAAGAGGGTCGATGTTTATTGACCGAAATATAGTGTGATTTATTCATATTTCCTGTGTTTCTTTTATGGGCTTTTTTGAAAAAACACACACACACACACACACACACACACACACACACACACACATATATATATATATATATATATATATATATATATATATATATATATATATATATATATATATATATATATATATATATATATATATATATATATATATATATATATATGTATGTATACATATATATATATATATATATATATATATATATATATATATATATATATATATATATATATATATATATATATGTATATATATATATATATATATATATATATATATATATATATATATATATATATGTATACATATATATATATATACACATTATAACAAATATATATATATATATATATATATATATATATATATATATATATATATATATATATATATATATATATATATATATACATTATAACAAATATACATACATATATATATATATATATATATATATATATATATATATATATATATATACAAACATTATATATATATATATATATATATATATATATATATATATACAAACATTATATATATATATATATATATATATATATATATATATATATATATATATATATATATATATATATATATATATATATATATATACAAACATTATATATATATATATATATATATATATATATATATATATATATATATATATATATATATATATACAAACATTATATATATATATATATATATATATATATATACAAACATTATATATATATATATATATATATATATATATATATATATATATATATATATATATATATATAAATGTGTGTGTGTTTGTGTGTGTGTATGTATGTGTTTGCGTAAATATGTGTTTGCAAAGGGAAGAGGAATATGAGGAAAATACAATTAGAATGAAAATGCAATTACCTATATTCCAAAAATTAAATGTTTTTCATTCGGACAATTATCTACTCTTAATAAGACTATTCTGTCAAAGAAAAACTTCTTTTTGCCAGAACTGATATTTTGGCACTAACTCTGATACACTAACTGTAACTCCTGAAACTATGCTCTATTACTTACTAATCAGCTTGATTTACACCAGCTTGTGTTGAAATAATCGGCTTTAAACGGTGATTAAGAAACGCAGGGCAGTAGAGAAAAATTCTCCAATTAAGCTACAAAATACAGTTTGGATAGACTGAAGGTAAGAAAGGAGCTTCCCTTATCTGGATTAAGTTAACTAATGCACGCAGAAGGACTCATCTAGTAGCATTTACAGTTCCCAAGTGACACATATGTTAAGAGCATCGCTTGTCCCGAGTAGACCAAAGCATCGAGATGTAACGATCTTTCTGTATTTTTTTTTTTTTTTTTTTACCCAGTGTGGAATTGGCTGCCGTCCAACTGCAAGATATCGGATTGTTAAACAAAAATTACCAATACTAAAGAAAGAGAGAGAGAGAGAGAGAGAGAGAGAGAGAGAGAGAGAGAGAGAGAGAGAGAGAGAGAGAGAGAGAGAGAGAGAGAGAGAGAGAGAGAAGCTATTACTATTTTTAGAACAGCTGTTAATTAAGTTACCGTTTGTCTAAACTAAAACAACTACCAGCTATATATCTTGACGCTAATGAATGGAAGCTTTTTATAAAAGAGAGAAACTTAGAAAACGAATAAATTCAAGAATTTTGAAGAAGTTATGCTGAGAAGACATCGAGATGCGTTGTTTCTCTGCCTGCTCATCTGTCGCTATAGAAGATGAGAGAGAGAGAGAGAGAGAGAGAGAGAGAGAGAGAGAGAGAGAGAGAGAGAGAGAGAGAGAGAGAGAGAAAGAGAGAGTATAGATTTTACTACTTTTAGAGGTATTACTCATTAGCACCTTTAAAACTGAGGGGAAACGGAAATTAATTTTTAAAGTAATACCAGGTTATCTAATGATAGACATTTTTATTAATATAATCCATCATACAAATATGTCTATTAATTTTACTATAATAGAAATACCGACATTATGATTATGAATAAACACTGATATTTCAAAAATTTTCTCTCCATGTGTGTCTTAATCCCATGAGTTGACGATTTTCATAAATGCAAACACATTTTGATAATTGATATTACATTCATAAACTTGCCCATATGAATGGAAGGAGGAATGCTCGTGAATGGTTTACTTGATGTTCATGAATGTTTTTCTTATTCTTTTAGAGCGTTCCACCAAACCATCTAATCTTGTCCTTGTTCTGGTCCAGAGGATGATTTCGCAGAGCCCAATTTGGGTGAGGCCTCGAGATCACTGGAAAGCCGAGGTGAAAGAGGAAATGCACAGATGAATGAATAATGACATTGGCTGAAGCATTCGTCATATCTGTTGGAAGAATTTCAGTGAGGGTTGTTAAAAATATCAAATTGATGGATATGGTAACAGTAGGGAAGCAGAGAAAAGAAAATCTGACGAAGAGAGGAATGTATCTAGGACACTTTTGGAAAGGGGGAGGTATTTTTGTTTTGTTTTATACACACACACAGAGACACACACACACACACACATATATATATATATATATATATATATATATATATATATATATATATATATATATATATATATATATATATATGTATATATATATATATATATATATATATATATATATATATATATATATATATATATATATATATATATATATGCACACACACAGAAACACACACACACACACACACATATATATATATATATATATATATATATATATATATATATATATATATATATATATATATATATGTATATATATATATATATATATATATATATATATATATATATATATATATATATAAATTATAAATGTATGTATATATATTCATATATATATATATATATATATATATATATATATATATATATATATATATATATATATATATATATATATATATATATATATATATATATTATATATATATATATATATATATATATATATATATATATATATATATATATATATATATATATATATATATATATATATATATATATTTGTGTGTATGTGTGTGTGTGTGTGTGTGAATTTGTGTGTACTATTATAAGCCATGCAATAACCTTAGTTGAAAAAGCAACATGCTATAAACCCCAAAGGCTCTAACAGGGTAAAATAGCACAGTCAGGAAAAAAATTTATTAAACTGCATGATAAGAGTTAACCGTCAAAATAGAAAATATCAAGAACAGTAACAATATTAAATTTGATATTTCATATATAAACTATAAAAAAACTTTAAAAAAAAAGTGGAAGAGAAATGATATGCAATAGCATTCTCAATTGTACTATTATGCAAGAGAATTCTATGTTAAGATAGTGAAGTGCAATGGTACAGAGGCTATGGCACTACCCAAAACCAAAGAACAATGGTTTGATTTATGATTGTCCTTCTCCTAGAAGAGCTGTTTGCCATAGCTAATGATTCTCCTCTACCATTACCGTGAACTATTACATTGAAGAAGTTAACCTCTAAAGTTAAGAAGAATTCTTTGGTAATCTCAGTGTTGTCATTTGTAGGAGGACAGAGGAGAATGTGGCATGAATAGGCTAGGAGAGGCTAAGACAAAATAAGCCGTAGCCAGAGAAAGGGATACATTGTATTACTGCCTGGCTAGCCAAAGTACCAATAACTATCTATTGGTAGTATCTCAATGGGTGGCTGGTTCCCTGGCCAACCTACTGCAAACTACCTTACAATGAGATCAAACCTTAGTCTCTTTAAAGGAAATATAAGGATACCAAGATGAAATGCTATCTGCTACTGAAGATTGTTTGTGTAAAGTAACACCGCCGAGACAGTGTTTCAGTTTTGTGGCTTTAGCAGAGATAATGGCCGTCAGGCTGTCTTATTGCAGATCAAATGACTCCATCTTAGGCTTCTGCTGAGTGCAACACGTTATTGCCATTAGTCCCCCTGCCACCCCACCAAGAACCGATAGGCAAGAACCTGGACAAGATTGTGACGGGCCGAGAGAGGAGTTGTGAAATCAAAGGCAGATTGGAAACGACTGAGTTGTATTGTTGTGGAACACTCTCCTTATATACAAAACCTCAAGGCAACAGGACATGACAAGTTCACAAGACAGAAAAAATCACAGAGGAAAAACCAGACTTGAATTTTCATGTTCGTTTTAGTGCGAGGGAAGAGCGAAGATACAAGCATAATATATACAAAAGGAATTATGTACAATTGTGTGAAACACGGTTGGTATATGGCTCCCCCCCTAAAAATGACATACTGTACATGTTAAATAGGGCGCCCTGATCTAGAGAGGCGAACTGTAGGCGGGTCATCTGGCAGAAGATAAGCAGGTTTTAGACGATCAATGGAGACCCAGTCTTCTTTGCCCCGAATGTTTAGGAGGAATGCTTTTGGACTGCGTCGGATCACAAGGTAAGGTCCCGTGTAAGGGGGCGTTAACGGTGGCTTGCTGGTGTCGTTGCGCAGGAAGACGTGCGTTGCAGAGTGCAAGTCCGTTGGTATGTGATGCTTCGCTGGGGGCTTGTAAGTCTGGCGGCACGGAGTAAACTTTCCCACTACGTGACGTATGCGCTGGAGATCGTCGGAGGAGGTTGTAGAAGGAAAAAACTCGGCAGGGACGACCAACGGGTCGCCATACACCATTTCGGCTGCCGAGACGTCGAGGGCGTCTTTAGGAGTGGTCCTTAGTCCAAGGAGGACCCAGGGAAGCTGAGTAAACCAGTTGCAATCCTTGCAGCGGGACATCAAAGCTACTTTGAGGGTGCGATGAAAACGTTCAACCATTCCATTGGCAGCGGGGTTGTAGGCCGTTGTGTGGTGTAGGGTGATGCCCAGGAGATTCGCTAATGACGTCCATAATTGAGAGGTGAAAGTGGTTCCCCTGTCAGAAGTAATATGCTCAGGGATACCGAATCTTGAAATCCATCCAGAGAGTAAGGCAGATGTACATGAGGTGGACGTTGCAGTTTCCATGGGAATGGCTTCAGGCCAACGAGTGGAGCGGTCGATGACGATAAACAGGTAACGATGTCCTTGTGATGTGGGTAGGGGGCCTACAACGTCGACAAGAATGTGTGCGAAACAACGCTGAGGTTAAGGAAAGGTGCCCACTCCTGAATCCGTGTGTCGATGTACTTTGGAAGTTTGGCAAGAAGTACAGGCACGGACCCAATCCTTAGCATCCTTAGAAATGCCGTGCCAAATGAACTTTGCCTTCAGCAGCTGTGCAATAGAACGGCACGAGGGATGTGAAAGGCTGTGGATGAAATCAAACACCTGTCGGCGCATGGGACCAGGAATCCAAGGTCGCGGTCTACCAGTACTGACGTCACAGAGGAGGGTGGTGTTGGAGTTTTCGATTGGAAAATCCTCCCAACGGAGGGACGTGCAAGATGTCCTACAAGCTTGACACTCTGGATCCTGTCGTTGGGCTTCAGCCAGGGCGTTGTAATCCAATCCCAGTTGAACGGCAGCCAACGTGTTTCTTGACAGGGCATCGGCAACGGGATTCATTTTCCCAGGGACGTATTGAAGGGTGCAATTGTATTCAGCCACGGCGGAGAGATGTCGGCGTTGACGGGCGGACCAGGCGTCAGACTGTCGAGTGAAGGCGTGCACCAGAGGCATGTGGTCTGTGCGAATGACGAAGGGCGTACCTTCTAAGAAATGGCGAAAGTGACGGACAGCCAGGTGCACCGCAAGCAATTCTCGATCGATGGTAGAATAACCCGATTCTGCCTTGGACAGTTTTTTGCTGAAGAAGGCCAATGGGCGGGGCGAGCCTTTGACCACCTGCTCGAGTAATGCACCAATAGCGACATCGCTGGCATCGGTGGAGAGAAGGAGAGGGACGTGTGGGATAGGAAAAGTGAGAGCCGCAGCAGTTGATAGGGCCTTCTTTGCATTGCAGAAGGCCCCTTCTTGAAGGGGACCCCACTTCAAGTCCTTTGGCTTACCCTTGAGGGAGGCGTAGAGGGGAGCAAGAGTGGCGGCAATGGCTGGCAGAAAGCGGTGATAATAGTTGATCATGCCCAAGAATTCCTGCAGAGCTTTGACGGTCGAGGGCGTGGGAAGATTCTGAACGGCTGCTACCTTCTCAGGGAGGGGATGGACTCCTTCAGGAGTGATACGGTGCCCTAAGAACGACACTTCGTTGGCGCCAAAGGTACACTTGTCGTACCAGACTACAAGGCCGTTTTGTTGCAGGCGGTCGAGCACGATGCGCAGGTGACGGAGGTGTTCCTCTTTTGATGAGGAGAACCCAAGTATGTCATCCACATAACATACACAGAAAGGGAGGTCCCCTAAGATGCCATCCATGAAACGTTGAAACGTTGCCCCAGCATTACGAAGGCCAAAACAGGAGTAATTGAAGGTGTATGTGCCAAACGGACTGGTGATGGCGGTCTTGGGGATGTCTTCTGGGTTCATAGGCACCTGATAATACCCCTTAAGGAGGTCGAGCGTAGAGAAAACCTTTGCTTTGTGCAGGTAGGAGGTTACATCGGCAATGTTTGGGAGGGGGTAGTGATCCGGTTCTGTTTGCATATTCAGGCGCCTGTAATCCCCGCACGGACGGAGGGAGCCGTCTTTCTTCAGAACGATGTGTAAGGGTGACGACCATGGGCTGGAGGCCTTTTGGCAAAGGCCCATTTTCTCCATTTCGGCGAACGTCTGTTTGGCGGCTGCCAATCGTTCCGGTGCCAGACGTCTGAATTTTGTGAAAACTGGGGGTCCCGTCGTCTTGATATGGTGATAAATACCGTGCTTAGCAGGAACCGTGGGCGTTTGGCGAAGTTCTGGACGGAAAACTTCCGGGTACGACGTGAGGAGGTGGGCGTAGGCATCCGTGGGTGCGCTGATGTGGAGAGCGAGGTTAGAGGGGGCGGGTTGAAGAGGTGTCGACAAGTACGAGTCCGCATTGACCAATCGTCGGTGGGCGACATCGACCAGAAGGTGGAAATGAGAGAGGAAATCCGCACCGAGGATTGGCATTGTGACATCAGCCACGAGAAACTTCCAATTGAATTTACCGTTTCCGAACGATAATGTGAGGCTCTCGTAACCGTAGGTGGGTATCGCAGATCCGTTGGCAGCTACCAAGCGGACGTCAGCAGATGTAGACAGACTACGTTGTGCCTTGAAGAGTTTCCTTGGCAAAAGCGAACGACAAGCACCCGTGTCTACCAAAAATCGCACGCCTGTTCCTGCATCCTGTAAAAAGAAAATACATGGGAGGCCAACGCCACAAGCGATGGCCTACTTACACGTTTTTTGGCCACTGACAATCTTTGGCACATTTCTTCGCGGTTGCCCCGA
>NC_090729.1:22756119-22758619 GCF_036898095.1 Palaemon carinicauda | reverse complement strand
GTGGATATGAATGTGTTGAGGTGGTTTGGCCATGTTGAGAGAATGGAAAAGGGCTGTCTGCTAAAGAAGGTGATGAATGCAAGAGTTGATGGGAGAAGTACAAGAGGAAGGCCAAGGTTTGGGTGGATGGATGGTGTGAAGAAAGCTCTGGGTGATAGGAGGATAGATGTGAGAGAGGCAAGAGAGCGTGCTAGAAATAGGAATGAATGGCGAGCGATTGTGACGCAGTTCCGGTAGGCCCTGCTGCTTCCTCCGGTGCCTTAGATGACCGCGGAGGTAGCAGCAGTAGGGGACTCAGCAGTATGAAGCTTCATCTGTGGTGGAAATGTGGGAGGTTGGGCTGTGGCACCCTAGCAGTACCAGCTGAACTCGGCTGAGTCCCTGGTTAGGCTGGAGAAACGTCTTGTAAAAGAATAACTGGAGATAATATCCTCTACGTTGCAACTACCAATCTTGAACTTATACTTTTTAAGGCTGTAATAGAATAGTGAAATCTGCAGGGTTTTAGTAGCAAACATTTGGTCTTTGTGTAGAGTATATTAAGCAATTATTACATACAATATCATTTGCGATTAGTAGTTAATAGTTTTCCAAAGATCTTTATCAACTGCATACGCTATAATTTCACGAATTCTCTTCTCATAGATACAATTAGATGTTATTGAATTTGTCTACTCTTACCACTGATAAGAGTATTCTTCAAATGTTCTCTTTAATCTTGATAAAAAACCTACGCTTCATTTGGAATAAGGTTTTCCTGCTTCAATGAAGACACTATTCGGTTCTGATTATATTTTTTACATATTTGCCATTAAAAATTTAAGATTCACTTCTCTGTTTATTTTTCACCATTGACCTGCTTCCCTCTTTTAGTGAATTTGGGCTTGTAGGCCTAACACTTTACTTTTCGATGTCAACAACAATATAATAATAGTATAGATAATGATAATAAAACAACGCAACTTCATTGATAATTATGATGTTAGTAATAATATGGAATTCTTCCTTTAGGATGACACAGTCTATCTTAATGTCATCAATTTGTCAATTCCGTAATTCATTGTGATAAAGACCAAGTTATTTCCTAGGAAAGAAAATCCAATATTTGTCAGGGGTTTTGCTAATTATTATTACTGAACTGACATAGTTAACAAAAAAAAGTTTGTATTTGCTTTAGGTCTTTTCAGAATAAATTTACTAACAAATTGCATACAGAATGTAAGAATTAATATGAACAGTCATAGAAATAAAAGAATATATTCACCTCTCTCTCTCTCTCTCTCTCTCTCTCTCTCTCTCTCTCTCTCTCTCTCTCTCTCTCTCTCTCTCTCTCTCTCTCTCTGTTGTACATATCTGTAAAAACTCCATGAGGGGTTTAATTCCCCACACGGATTTTTTAGCTAAAAATGGGATTTTTTTTTTACCACCAGGGCTATTCTATACCAGGTATGAACAAGAAATTTGTCAGGAACAATGGTTTTATATATCTTGAAACTCCATGAAAATTTTGAATATATATCTTTATTAGTATAGGAGATATTGACCACGCTGCCGAAAATATCAGCTTCCCCAGCCCCGCCTTACATCCGAATTCTACTGTACAGTGAAAAGGAATGACCGGACTATGGGGCGGGGTGAGTTATCTCTAAAATAAATTGGGACCTCATATAATGTTACTCAATTATTTCGCTTATTATTATTATAATTATTATTATTATTATTCTTATTATTATTATCAACTCAGCTACAACCCTAATCGGAAAATCAGGATGTTATAAGCTCGAGGGCTCCGACAGAAAAAATTGACAAGTGAGGGAAAGCAATATATAACATACAAGGAAAGTAATGAACAACTAAAATAAAATGAGAACAATATCATCATTAGTATAGATATTTCATATATATATATATATATATATATATATATATATATATATATATATATATATATATATATATATATATATATATATATATATATATTAAACTACCCGATTAGGAAAATCTTTCCACGACTTAGTCACAGCTGGAACAAAGCACCCTCAATTCATTTTTAGGAAAGACTATGATTGACACAAAGCGAGTATGATAAAAAAAAAAGAAAAAAAAAACAATGATGGTAATAATAATGATGATGGTGACAATGGAACAGGTTGATGGTTTCATATTTTCGTGATTTATATACTACATGGCATGACCTGGTCATGTACAAAATAAATCATATACCTAGAAATTACCAGAAAACTAAAAAAAAAATAACTTTCCTGATTAAAGTTAGCACTGGAATTAGTTAAAAAAATCTTAAATATTCAATTTAGTCTGTACTAATATATATTTCATATTCCATCAAAACTGTGTATCACAATAACTAAACAACGAAGTCATAAGTGCCCTTTATATCAAACAGAATAATATTTATTCTCAGTGAAATAAATTCAAGCCTATAGAGCCCATGAATAAAAAACTTTTTTAGACATCTAAGTAAGTGGCTTGAAAATTC
>NC_090729.1:22748619-22753619 GCF_036898095.1 Palaemon carinicauda | reverse complement strand
CTTGCAACGATAGTATGCTTTGACTTGAATCAGAGGGAAATATCCTATTGGATTTCCAGTTTTCTTACAAAATAGATAATGTTAAGGGCGAGGAAGAACACTTGAAGGTAAGGTATGTACAGGATTACTGAATCTAAGGAAAACCTACCAGTATTTTGTATCTATATATATGATTAGTACGGCCCTTCCTCACTAAAAAAAAAAAAAAAATCTATATATCTTCAGTCTAATTAAAGAAAATATGGATAAGGATTAACAAAATAAATGCAAGATATGAAACTTGAAATAAGAATAATTAAGCTTGTAATAATGCATCAACAAATAAAAGTAACTTCTATATACAGTATGTTTACATTCCACTTCACACAGATGTTGCTCTCCAATTTGATATGACACGAATAATACTTCAATATTTTTTTTTTCTTCCTGAAACTTCATGTACTCTGCGTGCACTTTTACCTTCCCATAAAATATTTATACTAAAGTCATGAGATGATAGATAAAAAATCTAAATCTTATGAACATTACAAGTATGCATCTTCAAGTGATAAACTCTTAAATGACATTTTGAATAGCAAATCAAATGGATAAAGGAAACAATTACCTGAAGAACTCCCCTTCGGCGAAGCAAACAGTTTATCGACCACCCTTCAGTCAATCGAGTTTGTGCGAAAGATCGTGTTACAAATTCATGGGACAAATCGACATATTGCAAAACTAGGTTAAATATTGAGCTTGAAGTGTAGTGTAAATATAATCCAGATAAAGTGCAAATATTTCTTCACCCTCGTGCTATATCTACATCATAAATCTAGTCAAAATAATCTTTTTTTGTACCATAATTTCTCAGAAGATGAAGGCTTATCACAAATAATTATCTTTGTCAACAAATATGAAACTAAAAGGCATAACTTTATAAAGTATACAAATCTATGCATATCCAAACACATAACTTTCCCCTTTGAAGATGCGTTCTCCCATTTTTGTTTTTATTGTTGATATGAAATGAAAACGTAAGACTATAAATTTAAGCCGTTTCTGTATGTTATGCTAAGAGGGATGGACAAGGCCCCATCTTTTAAGTGTAGGTTTGAATCTTACCAGGAAAGGAGAATTTCACCATTAATTTCATTTCAGAATTAAAGGTTTTCAGTGAAACTTTCATCTCTCCTATCCCGATTGCCCCAACCGCAATCCAGAACCCCAAAACATGCCACAAATTTACAAGTCTCAGTGACTAAAGTCTATTTTTTATAGCGGTGCATATTTGCACTGACTCACAGGGGTGCTTTTTTAGCTCGGAAAGGTTCCTGATACCTGATTGGTCGGAAGTATTTTTCTCCGAACACCTTCATTGTTCTCGCATGATTACCAAGTATTGTGAATCAAAACTTATTTATTAACCTATATTTCTCCATCATATATATGTTTTGTCAATAAACAATGTGAAAGAATAAATATATTATAAAGAGTCGTCTTGGTAAGTCTAAATTTATTAACACAATCCGCCGAAATCAACGACAGCAGCTTGTTTTCGGATGCACGCTTTGTAATTTTGTCATTTTTCACATATTTTAACACAAATTGGGATAAATTACACTCAGCATAAGTTAAACATGTTATTGTGAACTTTCCTTGAATACCAGAACTCACCAAAAACATGGAATTAATAAAACCCGATATTTGTGAAAACTTATGGGGAGGTAAAAGGACAGCCTGTAGCAGCCTGGCGGGAAAACGATCCCTTCTGACTCGTAGACGCAGTTTGTTTTTTCTTTCGTAATATAGTTCGGCCTATTCCTTTCAGTTTGAATAGTTTTACATTGTTTCTTTTCGTATTATTTTGCTTAGTATTTTCCAACATTCTTGTTCCTCACCTAATATCTATCTATTTTCCCCGATATCCCTTCTTTCATATAGGCCTATGTGATATCCGCACTACGATTCCTTATGTTTTGTACCTTACGTCAGTAAGTATGTAAATAATAATAACAACATCAATTTTATGCTGTGTAGCAAGTATAACCTATTCTTTAAACCTGAAATTAAGCATAGTATTATTTTTTATTCCCGCCTCTACACTATTTTAATGAGACTAGCACGCGCTTCCCTTCAAGCCATCACTTTCGACAGAGGATAAGAAATAAGGAATCGTAGTGAGGATATCCAATATATGAAAGAAGGGATATCGGGGAAAATAGATAGATATTAGGTGAGGAACAGGAATGTGGGAAAATACTAAACAAAATAATACGAAGAGAGACAATGCAAGACTATTTAAACTGAAAGGGATAGGCCGAACTATATTACGAAAGCAAAAAAAAAAAATGCCTCTACGACCCAGAAAGGATCGTTTTCCCGCCAGGCCGCTACATGCTGTTCTTTTACCTCCCCATAAGTTTTCACAAATATCAGGTTTTATTAATTCCATGCTTTTGGTAAATTCTGGTATTCAAAGAAAGTTTATAATAACATGTTTAACTTATGTTGAGTGTAATTTATCACCATTTGTGTTAAATTATGTGAAAAATGACAAAATTACAAAGCGTGCATCCGAAAACAAGCTGCTGTCGTTGACTTTGGCGGATTGTGTTAATAAATTTAGACTTACCAAGACGATTCTTTATAATATATTTATTCTTTAACATTGTTTATTGACAAAACATAAATATGATGGAGAAATATAGGTTAATAAATAAGTTTCGATTCACATTACTTAATAATCATTCAAGAATGATGAAGGTGTTCGGAGAAAAATACTTCCAACCAATCAGGTATCACGGACCTTTCCGAGCTAAAAGGGCACCCCTGTGAGTCAGTGCAAATATGCACCGCTATAAAAAAATAGAGTATAGTGCACCACATAGGAATAGAATTCATTTCATTTTGTGAACACTGAAGGCTTATTACGACAATGAATGCCAAAAAAAAAAAAAAATATCCTTATCTATCAAAAATGGTGTTCACTAGAGGTCCCCCAGCGTGAAACATCCTATAAGAACAAGAATTGTGGATGACATTTGTTTACATGTGCGAAAGTTCAGGTGGAAAGATAAAGTAGCAGATGACATGAGGGAAAAAGGTGTAAGAGGACAGGATCCTCAGGAAAGAAGTGAATGAAGGAGGCATATGCGAAACAGCGACCCCATATAGAGATGGGTGAAGGCTGTAGACAAAGAAGAGGAGGAGTTTGGAGGAGTTTATTGGCATGCGCCATATCATGTTGATAATAGATTTTTCTATCACATAAAATATCTCCAAGCCCACCAACCACACCCATCTTAAAACTCAGAAAATTTCTACTTTGGGGTACTCCTTCAAACGTCCTAAACAATTTTGTATCAGTAAATGATTCCCTAATATTGCCCCCGACATATGTAATAATACTGAGTGACTAACATCTCTATTACAGCAGAGACAGGGATGTTTGTCTCATATTTAAGGGTTACACCTAATAAAAACATGATATAAAGTATATACTGTGAAATGTGCGTAATCAATTGCATGGAAAAAAAATTAATGTGATTGACACATCCCGAAAAAGGAGGCCAACTAGGCTTAATTTTTACTACGAGCAAGATCTCAAAGCAACTCCCAGCTCTTTCTGATCTTTACCCCAAAAACATGAGACATTTCAAATAAGGTCAAATAGGTTGGGTGTAGATACCTACTATGTTATTCCATCCTTAAAACCTAACAATAATGCTCTCTCCAATAAAAACTTTAAAACCTATATCTCTAACATCCCACCTGGATAAGATCTTTGAACGATGATACAAGAAGCAGATGTTATTATTATTATTATTATTATTATTATTATTATTATTATTATTATTATTATTATTATTATTATTATTATTATTATTATTATTATTACTAGCAAAGCTACTACTCTAGTTGTAAAAGCAAAATGCTATAAAACCCAAGGGTTCTAACAAGGAAATAACCCATTGGAGAAAGGATACAAGGAAATAATTGATCGATATGTGAAGTAATGAACAATTAAAAGGAAATATTTTAAAAACTATAACAACATCAAAACAAATATTTAATATATAAACTATGAAAAGAATTATATCAGCCCGTTTAAAATGAAAATATTTGCACAAAGATTAGACTTTAGATGTTCTACTGATCCAAATACCCGACTTCGAAGATCATTCCACAACCTGGTCACAGCTGGAATAAAATTGAACATCATAATGGAGAAGGCCTGACTATTATTATTAACTGCATGCCTAGTATTACGAACAAGATGGAACTGTCCGGGAAGATCTAAATGTAAAGTAGGGTCTAAATTCTGAAAAATTATATGCAACCAACAATAAATTAGGAAATGCAATCTAAACTATAGACATTGATTTTATCAAGGCTTGCATCAAGGGTGAATACTTCCTGCTATGTAATGCAATCGAGCTTAGATAAAAGTTAACTTGAGAACATGCAGGACCCTGGTCGATATATTTCTTTTTTTTTAAATCATGATTTAATATTTAAAAAAAAAAGTTTTTAGTAAGTATATGTTCACAATTCCACATTGTACTTTATGGTCAATTGGCAAGATTCCTAAAGCGTTAATGTCATACTAGTGTACCCACAGGTAATAGATATTTCTCCTAGTTTTCACTTGATTATTCTTTTTATAGCATAAATAGCTCAATTATATTCTTAATTTCTGAAAATTTTCATATATATGTTATCAGACTTATATACAATTGAACAATGCAACACTTACTGGGAAAATTATGGACATGAAGTCTGATAAGAAATAATGAAATTTTATTCATTATCTTTATTCAGACAGTGGTCGCCAAGGATACTTGGAATATTTTTAAATAAAGATACGAACTCCATATTCATACTAAAGGTTATATTGATGAGGTCATTTACAGACTGTTGCTCAGCATGTATGTATCCTCTAGCCAAATAGTTCAATTATAGCATGCGCTATGTAACGACAGATATCTTTGAAAACTTACATGAAGTTTTCGTTACTTTAG
>NC_090729.1:22736119-22741119 GCF_036898095.1 Palaemon carinicauda | reverse complement strand
TCAAGATTCTTGTTTTATGAAACTGAATTTGTGTTTGATGGCTTCTAAGGACACCATAGGAGAGGCACAAATGGATGTATCATCTAGTAATGAAGTGAAACAACTGAAGCCCCATATATAAATAAAAAGAAAAGGAACCGGAATAAAACTTCAAAGGCCCCAAACTGAGGTATCTGATGGCAGCTCAAGTGTTAATGAAAATGGCGATACCTTAATCACCAAGAGACAGCGGGTGAGTACTGGTAAACCAAAGGTTGAAATTTCTCGATCAAGTTTAGTTTGGAATGAGGTAAGGAAATACAGTATTGCTGTCTCTGGTGAAAGAAAGCGGCTGTACTTCCCTAGTATGCTGGATATGAACTACCATAACAAAATGCTTTGGACGGTAAGGCTTTTTAAGAAATATCCAAGTTTTGAAGTGTTTTTTAAGGAGGGCAAACATAAGCCGCATATAACTGTGAAGGATGATAAGGCAGTTGATTATCTAACTACCTCGGGCTATGAAGAAGTTATTTTTAAAAAAAACCAAAGGTTAATGTTAAACATACGAAAATTATTGTGTTCGAATATCCAGTCTGTTTAGATCAAGAAGATTTGCTTGCTGATAGGAGAGTTGTTTGGGCTAAGCAACGTGAAACTAAACAGAAGGGTCAAACTATTGCTAAGCCGCAGGTAATAGCATTAATAATGGGCGAAATTCCAGAAAAAAAAAGTTTGTTACCTGCATTGGGTATAGGAGAGTGTCCATATATAATGAAGGCCCTTTGTTATGTTTCAAGTGTAGTAAATGGGGTCATAAGGAATAAAAATACAAAAATAGTGATAAATGTAGATATTGCAGTAAGAACCATAATTCAAAGGAATGCCTGAAAATTTGAAGGATAATATTAAAATTGTCCCAAAATGCTCTAACTGTGGAGGTGAACATAATGCAAACTTGTGGAAGTGTAAAAAGAGGCCAGTTATGGAAAACAATAAAACGGTGAACTGAATGCATTATTCTTCAGTAAAAGGGCAAGTGAAGGAAACTGCTTCTCCCTTTGTTAATTTATGGGAGCGCTGGAAGAAGAAAGATGCTGTCAGAGTGCAGTTATGATGAAACAAACGAGGGATGACTTTGACAGGGATAGTAGTATTAATGAAGGTGATATCAATGCTCTTCGTGCAGAGATTGGGGAGCTTAAAAAAGTAATTATGACTTTACAAGATCAACTCACCCACGTTTGCAATGTTAAAAGTTTGGCTGCTTGTACAGTAAATGAGAATGCTGATGCATAGAATTTTTCTTCTTTTAAGTGGACTGATGAAGGTAATAAATTTGATAGTGTAATTTATAAACCTAAAATATCACATATGGATTCGAATCAAAGTGAACAAAGTAATGCCTTGCCAAAGGGAAGGAGAGAAAATTGTAACACGTCCATTAATAATATTGTTTCCTTGTTAGATACAGTACTGGAATGCATGCAACGGCATAATGATGATATGAAAATTAATAGTCTTACTTGCTAGAAAATTTAGAGAAGAAATTAAAGAAAATAGAGGTATTCAGTCTTAACTCTTTATCATGAAATATAAATAGCCTCCAAAAAAGGTCAACTGACATCCATGCTTATGTACTTTCTCATGACCTTGGTGTGATAACGTTACAAGAGACTGGTGTCAATGGTATTAGTTTCCTACTGACAGGATATCACAGTTTTGAATTGCAAGCTGATAATATGAATCTAGAGGTCTGATTACATTTGATGAAAATAGTATTCTTTTTCTTATATCTACTGCTACAGTAATTAATGGTACCAAGTGTTTGTGTGTTAAGTTACATTTGAAGGATAAAGTGCTTTAGGTAATTAACATTTATGTACATGCAGATAAATTAGATCTTGAAAATTTACCTTTGTGTATTTTCGATGAGTGTTGTTTATTGATGGGAGATTTGAATGTTTGGGAAGCCAAGGTAGTCAAAATAGGAATGGTTTTATGTTAAATAACATCCTGAACACCTTAGACAATGTACGTGTCCTAGGGAAAGGAGACCCCACACATATAAGAGGTGGCAGAATCGATTATGCCTTACTTTTTAATATGCCCGAGTGCACAGCTGATGCTTCAGTCGTTGGTGAAATGGTGAGTGATTACTTTGCAATCAAAACTTCTTT
Organism: Palaemon carinicauda; assembly: GCF_036898095.1. NCBI lineage: Eukaryota > Metazoa > Arthropoda > Malacostraca > Decapoda > Palaemonidae > Palaemon > Palaemon carinicauda. Next base: position 22,738,960 of record NC_090729.1, on the reverse strand, counting down.
AAGTATAGAAAAACAGATCGGTATTAAAAAACCGAAAAGGTTTTGTTTAAAACCAGATAAAAAAAAAAATGAATTTTTAGAGGAGGTTAGCATGTGGTATAAGGATTATGAAAATGGAAATGGTCATTATAATGATGAAAACAAATTCTATGACGACTTGCTTAGTGTGGTTGGCGGTATTTTAGATATGCCGAATTGTACAAATACTATGAAAAAATATACATATATAAGGGATAAGGCAGTGCTGGGTTGGAATAAACTTTTATGAAAAGATCAGAGTAATTGGAGCAAAAATCCAAATGATAGTAGTAGCAGAGAAACAATGATAGAAAAAGAAAATGGGCCATCAGAGGTAAGAAAAAAGGTAAGAGAGAAATATTGGGACAATTTTATGGAAGGTATATCCTTTACAAAAACCCTGGGGGTGTATGGAACGAAGTTAACAAGGTGAGGGAGAAAAGGAAGAGAGTTGTTGCTCACTCTGACCCAAAGAGTAAAGCGAATGAACTAATGCGGGAATGGGCTGTGCTGCTAGTGTCCGTGGTCTTCCAAACAAGGTCCAGGTTTCTCTGCGGATTAGGCAATATAAGAGAAGACGACTTGTGGCATTGCAAGCAGCTGTGAATGATGAGACTTCTTTACCATTTACAAAAGATGAATTATTGTTTAGCATCAAAAAGGTAAATCTACTGCACTCGGTGAAGATGGGCTCACTTATGACGTGATAAACTGTTTAATCTTGATGGAGGATAGCCCTCTGTTAGATTTGATTAATCTTTCTTCTGAAAATGGCAAATTACCAATCAAATGGAAAATTGCCATTATTTTACCTATTCATAAAGGGAATGGACAGTATATGCTTTTTTCTCTGACATCCTGCTTATGCAAACTAATGGAAAGACTTTTACTAATTTGGTTACTCTTTGTGATTGGAGACCAATTGTCTTCAAATATGTTTGGCTTCATAAAAGGACGAAGTACCTTTGACTGTGTTATCAAGGCCTTATGTAATCCTAATGTAAAGTGTAGGGAATTTGTGGATTTAAAAGGGGCCTTTAACAGGGCTAATGTTGATGTGATTTTAGAAGAACTTGTTAATAAAGGCGTTAAAAGTGCGTTACTTAGGATGATTGAGAGTTATCTAACTGAAAGGAGAGCCAAGGAATGGTATCAAGGATATGAGTGGGAAGAAATGATGATGGAACTGGGCACGCACCAGGGCGGTATACTTAGTCCTACCTTATTTAATGTCTTCATGGATAGATTAGCGAGACAGTTTTCCAAGAGGTACAGAGATTATTGTTTATGCTGATGCTATTTTAATACAATGTGTCAATGAAACAGTATTGCAATAGGCTTTGGAAGAGTTGGGAAATTTATGCATGCATACGGGTTTGGTGATTAATGAAAATAAAAGCAAAATACAGTTGCGTATGATTGATGGAAGTATGTTGGTAATTAATGGAAAGATGTAGGAAAAGGTAAACTGTTATAAGTATCTTGGCATGTACATAAGTTTTAATAAAACCAAAGATGAAATTGTTCACTTAAAAACGTGTGTCTTGGAAGATTAAGGCCCTCGCAAGTTTTAGCAAATCGAGGCAGTGGTGCAAGAATACCTGTCTTGAGGATGGTGTACATCAGCACAGTGCGCTCAGCTATTGACTATGCAGCGCCTGTACTGATAAACTGCCCTGAAAGGGATCTGAGATCTTTGAATTTTTTGCAAAACGGGGCAATGAAAATAATTTTGGGTTGCTCCATGAGTAGAAGAATAGAACTTATGAGATGAGAGTTAAATCTACCTATCATTGCAGTTCGAATGAATGAGATAACTGCTATAGCTGGTGATTGTATGATTAGGAGAGGGGAGAATTCCTTGAAAATGGCTGCTGATATATTTTCTGGTAATGGGGACGCTTCTGTTAAGTGCAGTAGTTATCTTAAGAAATTGTAAAATGTAATGATGGAATATGATGTTGTAAAGTATTGTGTTAAATTGAAGAAATCAGTACCTACTAAGCCATGGTTATGTTGTAGACTGAAATTTAATATTTGTACTTTGAGCTATAAGAAAAAGGAGTGTAATACATATGAATTAAAGCAGACATTCTTATCCAAAATTAGCAAAATACCAAAATGTAATGCCATTCACATGTACTACGATGGTTTTGTTAATGGTGAAAGGGTTGGATATTGAGTTAGTGTATGGTAATATTTTGAGGAAAATGTATCTATTGATGAGGTTATTTCTAAAAGAATTAAGGACAGAACTTCTACAACTGCTGCTGAATTACACGCCATTCACGAAGGGCTGAAATTAGTAAAAAGATAAAGGAAGGTTGTATTTGTGTTTGTTGATTGTCAAAGTGCTTTGCTTGCCCTCAATAGTAAAGTCCTGTAGATATTGACCTGACTAATAAATGTAAAGAACTGGTTTGGGCTATAGAACGACAACGAAATTTTATAAATTTTTTCTTGGTAACTTCACGTATTGGTTTTGATTTAAATGAGGTTGCTGATAAACTTGCTAAGGACGCCACCAATAAAGAGGATGCTGACATAGAGAGTACAGTAAGTTTAAACAGAGTTAAGAAAGGAATGAGGCTTAAGAAATGTGTTGAGAGAAGAAGGAGATTCAAAGAATCATAAACAATGCAAGTGAAATTATGAATCACCATTTTTTTTGTATCAGAAAATTCAAATTTCACATATAGTACGGCTTTATCTAGAATATATACATTAGTAATGAGAATACGGTTAGGTTACAGATATTGTTGGCAGTATATTGATGGTGAAAGTGTTTCCTGTAGACTATGTGGTGAATCACGTAAGTATACA
>NC_090729.1:22728619-22731119 GCF_036898095.1 Palaemon carinicauda | reverse complement strand
AATAAGACAGAATCCGATGACTATCCCCTCACAAACTTCGTCCACTTGACCTTCTGCTTCCACAAAGCTAAGGTTTTTTCTTTGCTTGACCTCCTGAAGGAGTATTATCACGTATCTATAAACCCAGAAGACATCCCCAAGTCTGCAATAAGTATCCTCTTTGGTATGTACACTTTTAATTACTCCTGTTTTGGCCTTCTTAATGCTGGGGCCACTTTTCAATGTCTCATGGATGGCAGCTTGTGTTCTCTTTTTCCAAAGAGGAACACTTCTTTCATCTATGCATTTTGCTCACCTGGCTACAACAAATTGGCCTTCTAGTCCGGTACGAGAAGTGTACCTTTAGCTCCAACAAAGTATAGTTCTTAGGACACCGCATCACTCATGAAGGAGTCCACCACCTCCCTGAGAGGTTAGAAGTCATTCATAATTTCCTCACCCACTTGACTATCAAAGCACTGCAATAATTCTTGAACATGATCAACTATTATTACCGTCTCCTGCCAGCTATCGACGGCACTCTTGCCTCCGCTGCTGCTGCTCTCACATTTCCCATGATATATGCATCACTTCCTCTCTCCACTGATGCCAGCAACGTCGCTATTGGGTCAATACTCGTGCAGGTGTTCAATGGCTTGTCTTGCCCATTACCCTTCTTCAGTAGAAAACTGTCCAAGGCAAAATGCAGCTATTCTACCTTCGACCGTGAATTGCTGACGGTGCACTTGGTAGTATGTCACTTTCGCCACTTCTTGGAAGGTATGCTCTTTGTCATTCGCAAGGACCACATGCCTCTGATGCACGCCTTCACTCTTCAGTCCGAGGGCTGGTGTGCCAGTCAACGCCGACATCTCTATGCCATGACTGAATACAATTGTACTCTTCAACACTATCCTTGAAAAATTAATCCTTTTGCCAATTGCCAGTCATGAAACACATTGGTCACCATTCACCTGGAATTGGATTACAATGCCTTGGCTGAAGCCCAAAGAAAGGATCTAGAGTACGACGCATGTAGGACATCTTGCACTTCTCTAACGACGACTCCAATACCGCCCTCCTCCGTGATGTCAGTCTGGTAGACCTATACTGTGGATATCTTCTACCATGCCCAGACTGGTGTTTGATTTCATTCATGGCCATTCATATCCTTCACACTATTTTACTACACAGCTACTAAAGACAATGTTCATTTGGCATGGGATAACTAATGATGCTAAGGATTAAGTACATGCATGTAGTTCATGACTAACCTCAAAACTACATTGACAAATGGATTCAGGAGTGGACACCTTTCGTCAACTTCAGCAGGGCTTTGCCCACACTCACAACAATGTTGTAGTTCCCCTACCCACATCACAAGGACATCGTTACCTGTTTACCATCATTAACAGCTTTACTCGTTGGCCATAAGCCTATCCCATGGAAACTGCAACGTCGCCTCATCTGTCTTAATCACAGGACAGGTAGTGAGATCTGGTATCCCTGAGCATATTTCTTCTGACAGCGGGACCACTTTCATCTTTATATTGTGGACATCATTAGCTAATCTCCTGGGAATCACCCTACTTCAGACAACTGCATGCAAGCCTGCTGCCAACAAAATAGTTGAACGTTTTCACTGCATCTTCAAAGCCACTTTGAAGTCCTGTCGCAAGGGCTCCAACTGGTTTATTCAGCTTCTCTTGGTCCTCATGGAATTAAGTACCACTCCTAAGGACACCCTAGATGTCTTCGCAGCTTGTGTATGCAACCAATTAGTCATCCTTGCTGAAATTTTTCCATCAAAAACCTCCTCCGACAATCTCCAACACCTACGTCATGTTGGGGAAAATTAATCCATGCCGCCAGACTTGCGCAATGACACCGACAAGCAACCTGTAAAACCCCTTATATAGGCCTTCATCTTGTGATCCATCGATAAAGAAAGGGGCTCTAGCTAAACATTCGTGGAAAAAAAATATTGGTCTCCATTGATTGCCTTAAACCTACTTATCTCCAGTGATATTACCCAACTATAGTGTTCCTCTTCAGAGCAGGGCCCAGTATTTGACTTGTATGTCTGTTAGGGGGATCCTATCACTGTATGTATATCACACACGCTTGTATACTGTAACAGTTTTTCTGTTTTGTATATATTATTGTTATCACTCTCCACTCCCACTGATAACATTTTTATGCCTGAAAGTTCTTGAATTTTTGTGTTTGAGTTTTTGTGCCGTTCTTGCTTAGAACAGGTTATTTATAAACTCATGGTCCATGAAAATTACGTTAGTTGCATTCATCTTGCTAGCTCCTCGTACACATTTCTTGACTTTAAGGGTTATTTTCTGGTCCTACACTGCACGGGAACCATACTCTGAAGAATACACAATCCCGAATCATTTTATTGGCACTAATGTTCTTCAAGGAAATATATGAATTTTCTTATTACCACCTCTGATTAAATTCACTACCATGACCACACACCACACGACATTACTCATCTGAAATTCCTTGC
>NC_090729.1:22716119-22723619 GCF_036898095.1 Palaemon carinicauda | reverse complement strand
GACATCAACAGACTCAACAATGAGAATATTTATACAAAGACATCGTATTTATACGTAAGGGGATCCAACAGCTGTCACTCTCTTAATAATTCCTGAAAATTCAGATTTTAGATAAAGGACAATACTTGAATAACGGAAACCGGACCAAGGCTTAGATTAAAATTTTGATTATTGGTACAGGTCCGGAGATTAAAAAGTGTTCAACAATATTCCTTTGGGTATAGACATTTACATGGATTATTTTACTTGTGGGTGACCATCCAATTACTAAGAAATCCCCTAGAGAAAGCCACCTTATGCTGTATTAATCTGACTGAAATACCTTTGGATGTCTGACCGGCATAGAATAAGTTACAGCGTGAACATTGGCTTTAGTACGGCAAATAATATGGTCACACTGAGATACTTTAGTGTATACGGGAACCCAACAAATATTCTGCTTTTGTTTATCCTATACTTAAATAAGATATCTAATTCAAGAACGAGAGGGTGAGGTTCTTTGAAACAAGTTACAGTAATTAGTATGGAATAATAACAGTAAGGCAGACAGAAAAAAACTAAGAGGAATACTACCTCATTGTAAAACTAGCTATTGACATAGAAAGAATATTCTTTCAAGATTATAATTTTTTTTTTTTTTTAAGATTAATAAAAAACCATTCGATATGATTTCAGTCTTTAGGGGTATATAGATATGTCGTGTTGATTACTTAAAATTTAGTCACCCAAACATTTACCCTTCCATCAGCTTTCTGGCTTAAGATATTTTCTTCGCCAAGATTTTCACAAAAGTATTCATATAAATGCAAGTTGCTTTGATAATCGCCTTATGCGTGTCTCGTCTTTTCCAAGATTCTTTTCATCTCGTCTATTCTGAGCCTCATGACATATTTTGATTAAGGAGTCCAGGAATATTATCCCAGAAAATTGGGTCTTAAAAGGATTTAGACCAAAATGCTCTTTCTTTTTTTCTCTTCTTTTTTATCGATATCTTATTTCTCCTCCCTTGTCATCACTTGAGGTCGGGATCAATACGTTCAGTTATCAACTATAGTAATCAGAAAGGAAAAGAAAGTTATAAAGCTCTAGTTATCTTAAAGAAACGGTTGTTTCTCTCAAAGACAATTAGATATGGTTAGGAATTATCAAAAGATAGTTGAATGAATACGCAGAAGCTATATGATAAGTGAACGATTATGGTTTGATATTTGTAATCCTACACCAAAAATGGCAAATGATATATTATTCACAAATGCTGCTCCTTAGTTGGTTAAAGCAGTGGAATTTTCTTTCCTTAATCTAATCTATATTATAGATAAGAGCACCGTTCCAATTGTTTACTTTTCTTCTTAGTGTTCTTTTCAAAAGTTATTGGAAACCAGTCTTTTCTAATGTGTTTCGAATAGTTGTTCTTCCTTATGATAGTTCTTCATCTACTGGAGGTATTTAAATATCTTTCAGATATTGAAAGTATCTGGAATTTTGTTATAAAAAAAGGAAAATGTATTTTCGTAACAATGTTAGTAAAGCAAAAAGAGTAGCTTTTGAACCTTCCCCTGGGATTCAAACTAATATCCTGGTTGCCGTAAGGTCTTTAGACTTTGTGAAGCTTTTGGCGATTCAATCTATTGTAATTGAAGCTTCTTAATAATTTTAGTTATTATTGCAATTATACTGAGTTGTTATATCTTAAAGTTATGAATTCAGTGCTACTCTTCTTAGTTGTTTACTTTTAAATCCCTCAGAAAACAGGGTACAGTAAAATGCCGTCTATTTATTTCTTTATTGACTGAACTTTCACATAGCTACAGTAATACACAGACCCAAAATCAAAATATTCTTCTGAGAATGGAGTGATGAAAACATAACCTTGAACTTCACAATTCGCAATCGGTTGCAAACTCAACGAGCCCTCTTATCAGGCAGGAAGGAGAGACGACTTCTGGATAATTCCCACTTCGGTGTATCTGACCTAGGGTCAATTGTTCCAAGGGATTAACAGTTCCTTCCTCATCTCTGGTAGATTGTTGGAGAGCTTCCCCCACGTCTCTGTTTGAGTGCCAGCTTCTCAGTGCTACTATATGGGTCCATGTCCCGAATATGGGGGCAATGGCTGAGGTCTGTTCAGACTTGGACACTAACTGGTGAAGGAAGATCGTTCCTACTTACTTGCAAAATCATATATAGGCCAGCCAAGGTGTGGCAAGCTTACAAATCATCACAGGACTTCTCCTTTGTTTAATTGGCTCCCAGCAAACCAAGTTAAGTGACGTCATTTACCTGCTTCTTGGCGTCAGGTGATTCACTGAAGTAGCGCGTGCTTTGTGCTGGTGAATTACTCATCAAGCGATTCATAACCTTGCTCCCCGCACTAGGGAACTGTTATGGCTATAATTTTGTAAACCAGGCTTTTTAGCTAACGCACTACCACTTCACCCTCCATTTTCTCTTGCCTCTCTATCAAGATCATTTCTCTACCTTTATGAAATAAACTAACTTCATTTGTCTCTCCCTCATTGGAATCATGATCAAAACTCATGAATAGTACATCACATCATGAAATAACTTATTAGTTGACATTTTAAAATGGAAAGAACTATAAAAAATATTTCATGAATTTTTCTATGGTTCGCCACTTGAATATGTTCTAATAATATATATATATATATATATATATATATATATATATATATATATATATATGTGTGTGTGTGTGTGTGTGTATATATGTATATATATATATATATATATATATATATATATATATATATATATATATATATATATATATATATATATATATATATACATATATATATATAAATATGTATTTATGTATATATATATATATATATATATATATATATATATATATATATATATATATGTGTGTATATATATATATATATATATATATATATATATATATATATATATATATATATATATATATATATATATATATATATATATATATTAATCACAAAAGCTGATATGTGATGAGTATAGATTGTCTTGTAGCCACAAAAATAAAAATAAAAAGACTTGATTAGAGTTAGTACTTTCGTTCATTATGGACATCAACAGACTCAACAATGAGAATATTTATACAAAGACATCGTATTTATACGTAAGGGGAACCAACAGCTGTCACTCTCTTAATAATTCCTGAAAATTCAGATATTAGATAAAGGACAATACTTGAATAACGGAAACCGGACCAAGGCTTAGATTAAAATTTTGATTATTGGTACAGGTCCGGAGATTAAAAAGTGTTCAACAATATTCCTTTGGGTATAGACATTTACCTGGATTATTTTACTTGTGGGTGACCATCCAATTACTAAGAAATCCCCTAGAGAAAGCCACCTTATGCTGTATTAATCTGACTGAAATACCTTTGGATGTTTGACCGACATAGAATAAGTTACAGCCTGAACATTGGCTTTAATACGGCAAATATAATGGTCACACTGAGATACTTTAGTGTATACGGGAACCCAACAAATATTCTGCTTTTGTTTATCCTATACTTAAATAAGATATCTAATTCAAGAACGAGAGGGTGAGGTTCTTTGAAACAAGTTACAGTACTTAGTATGGAATAATAACAGTAAGGCAGACAGAAAAAAACTAAGAGGAATACTACCTCATTGTAAAACTAGCTATTGACATAGAAAAATTATTCTTTCAAGATTATAATTTTTTTTTTTTTTTTTTTTTTTTTTTTTTTTTTTTAAGATTAATCAAAAACCATTCGATATGATTTCAGTCTTTAGGGGTATATAGATATGTCGTGTAGATTACTTAAAATTTAGTCACCCAAACATTTACTCTTCCATCAGCTTTCTGGCTTAAGATATTTTCTTCGCCAAGATTTTCACAAAAGTATTCATATAAATGCAAGTTGCTTTGATAATCGCCTTATGCGTGTCTCGTCTTTTCCAAGATTCTTTTCATCTCGTCTATTCTGAGCCTCATGACATATTTTGATTAAGGAGTCCAGGAATATTATCCCAGAAAATTGGGTCTTAAAAGGATTTAGACCAAAATGCTCTTTCTTTTTTTCTCTTCTTTTTTATCGATATCTTATTTCTCCTCCCTTGTCATCACTTGAGGTCGGGATCAATACGTTCAGTTATCAACTATAGTAATCAGAAAGGAAAAGAAAGTTATAAAGCTCTAGTTATCTTAAAGAAACGGTTGTTTCTCTCAAAGACAATTAGATATGGTTAGGAATTATCAAAAGATAGTTGAATGAATACGCAGAAGCTATATGATAAGTGAACGATTATGGTTTGATATTTGTAATCCTACACCAAAAATGGCAAATGATATATTATTCACAAATGCTGCTCCTTAGTTGGTTAAAGCAGTGGAATTTTCTTTCCTTAATCTAATCTATATTATAGATAAGAGCACCGTTCCAATTGTTTACTTTTCTTCTTAGTGTTCTTTTCAAAAGTTATTGGAAACCAGTCTTTTCTAATGTGTTTCGAATAGTTGTTCTTCCTTATGATAGTTCTTCATCTACTGGAGGTATTTAAATATCTTTCAGATATTGAAAGTATCTGGAATTTTGTTATAAAAAAAGGAAAATGTATTTTCGTAACAATGTTAGTAAAGCAAAAAGAGTAGCTTTTGAACCTTCCCCTGGGATTCAAACTAATATCCTGGTTGCCGTAAGGTCTTTAGACTTTGTGAAGCTTTTGGCGATTCAATCTATTGTAATTGAAGCTTCTTAATAATTTTAGTTATTATTGCAATTATACTGAGTTGTTATATCTTAAAGTTATGAATTCAGTGCTACTCTTCTTAGTTGTTTACTTTTAAATCCCTCAGAAAACAGGGTACAGTAAAATGCCGTCTATTTATTTCTTTATTGACTGAACTTTCACATAGCTACAGTAATACACAGACCCAAAATCAAAATATTCTTCTGAGAATGGAGTGATGAAAACATAACCTTGAACTTCACAATTCGCAATCGGTTGCAAACTCAACGAGCCCTCTTATCAGGCAGGAAGGAGAGACGACTTCTGGATAATTCCCACTTCGGTGTATCTGACCTAGGGTCAATTGTTCCAAGGGATTAACAGTTCCTTCCTCATCTCTGGTAGATTGTTGGAGAGCTTCCCCCACGTCTCTGTTTGAGTGCCAGCTTCTCAGTGCTACTATATGGGTCCATGTCCCGAATATGGGGGCAATGGCTGAGGTCTGTTCAGACTTGGACACTAACTGGTGAAGGAAGATCGTTCCTACTTACTTGCAAAATCATATATAGGCCAGCCAAGGTGTGGCAAGCTTACAAATCATCACAGGACTTCTCCTTTGTTTAATTGGCTCCCAGCAAACCAAGTTAAGTGACGTCATTTACCTGCTTCTTGGCGTCAGGTGATTCACTGAAGTAGCGCGTGCTTTGTGCTGGTGAATTACTCATCAAGCGATGCATAACCTTGCTCCCCGCACTAGGGAACTGTTATGGCTATAATTTTGTAAACCAGGCTTTTTAGCTAACGCACTACCACTTCACCCTCCATTTTCTCTTGCCTCTCTATCAAGATCATTTCTCTACCTTTATGAAATAAACTAACTTCATTTGTCTCTCCCTCATTGGAATCATGATCAAAACTCATGAATAGTACATCACATCATGAAATAACTTATTAGTTGACATTTTAAAATGGAAAGAACTATAAAAAATATTTCATGAATTTTTCTATGGTTCGGCACTTGAATATGTTCTAATAAATAAATATACATACATATATATTTATATATATATATATATATATATATATATATATATATATATATATATATATATATATATATATATATATATATATATTTATATATATATATATATATATATATATATATATATATATATATATATATATATTTCTATATACTGTATATATATATATATATATATATATATATATATATATATATATATATATATATATATATATATATATTTCTATATACTGTATATATATATATATATATATATATATATATATATATATATATATATATATATATATATATATATATATATATATATATATATATACAGTATATATATATAAATATATATATATATATATATATATATATATATATATATATATATATATATATATATATATATATATAAATGTATATATATATATATATTTCTATACACTATATATATATATATATATATATATATATATATATATATATATATATATTTATAAGAGCATATATATATATATATATATATATATATATATATATATATATATATATATATATATGTATATATATATATATATATATATATATATATATATATATATATATATATATATATATATATATATGTATATATATATATATATATATATATATATATATATATATATATATATATATATATATATATATATATATATATATATATATATATATATATATATATATATATATATATATATATATATTGACATCAAGGTATATAGAAAAAATTTGCGTGCTTTAGGATATTTCTATAAAGAGACAATCGTTAGAGGATCGGTATGTGTAGGCTCTCTTGATTGGCTCAAGTCACAGCAGCTGTAACAAAAATTCTCTTCTCGTTAACAATCTTATTCTTTTTTAATGAACTTTTGAAAATAATGGCAAAATTTCACATTATGTAACTAAAAGTATTATGCCAGAAAAATACAAACTTAGTATTGTCAAACTACGTGAAACCCCTAAGCAATAAATATTACAGTATTATTTGCAAAAGCTAAGCTTTCTGGGAAAAAAATGAAGAACCAATCTTAGCTATAAACTTAGTATAGACTCATATATTCGTCTACAACTGGTTCATATGAAAAGAGAAGATGATATTTACTGTAATGCCTACATTGATTGTCAGATGTATATTATGAAAGAGAAAAAAACAGCGAATATAAAAACCAATTGCTTGCAGGGGGCAAATATATTCATTCATTTTTTCTCACCATCAGCGGGAGAATAAGTAGTCATACTCTGGTTACGGGAGTTGACCCGAGAGGTACACTAGAAAACCACACTCTCCTGCAACTTGCCAAACCATTGGGTTATAGTTAGGATGGGGCAGGGGATGGGAAGGGTTGAATCTTGTTGTGCCTATGTGTGCATATCTGTCTAAATATATTATTTAGGCGTCATTATTTACGGCTCGGGTAAACTTTAATTACCATAGAGATTCCGGGTAAAAAAAAAAAGGGCCCCACGCCTTATGACATTATAATCAATCATGTTGTCTCCCGTGTTAACAGTGGTCACAACACATCCCCTTAAAGTGATTATAAGTTAGTATAGTTGAATATTTGTTAGGGAATGTATTGTGACCACTGCTACCGTGGGGGACAATGTGATTTGCTATGACGTCATCAGGGGTGGGTCTTATTTCACCCTGAATCTTTGCGGTGACTGTAGTGTAATGTTAATAGTAAAAGGACAAGAGCATTACTA
>NC_090729.1:22686119-22713619 GCF_036898095.1 Palaemon carinicauda | reverse complement strand
ATATATATTGATTACTCAAAAAAGCATGGTCTCCAGGAATTTACTGCAGACATCATTTATCACCCGTAACGTCTGTGGGCCCCTGGTTAAAATGAAGGCTGTACTTGATATTTCAAGAAGAAAATTACCTCTGCAATTTACTTGGGTTATGTTTGTAATATATACAAGATTAACTTAAATGACAAACATAAAATTATTGATTAGCTCTTGACGGTGTTTGAAAATAACAGAAATAATAAAATGCAATCATTGTTGCTCAAAATACATGCACAAACTAAATTAATCATGTTCAATGTCTTCGTCTATTAATATATTAACACAAGTGCTAGTTTGACACTCCTCACAAAACTCTGTACAATATAACCAGTGTTTTTGCATGAGGAGAGCTAAGTGTCACAAAAGCCTTGGCATTTGCATCTGATTACTCCCAGAAAGGCATCAGGCGCAGGGCTGTTGTCCATCATTCAAGGAATTAAGTTTCTTCCATTTCTCTTCCAGCCCCAATCGTCAGGTTTAATATCACTGTTACCTAGCCAGAATTGTGTTTGATAATAAACCCGGAATGAGTGATATTTTGCTGCATCACTAGTAGGTGGCAGGTCTTTAACATCAACACTTCTCAAACTCTTGATGACTTTGCCCTGAAACTTTCTTTTTCAGGTCATCAAGAGTTGCACAATCCATTTTAGAGCTGTACATCTGAATAATTGCTCGTCCTCCTGCTATTTTTATTTCCTCGTGAGTTGAGCTGGGAGACAAGAATGGCACAGCACACTCGCAGAGAACACTTTGTTTTTTCAGTACAGCTCCCTTTCCTATTTTGTTTAACCTTGACGTGGTGTCACATCCACACAAATCATGCAAAAATGGCAAACGCCTGCAACATTCTTCCGAGTCGTGTACTAATTTCTCCAATGTTCCAAATGTGATGCTTCATATTGGATTTCTGTGATACTATGAACAGGGGATAACAGGTAGACTTCATGTGAGGACAGAGAAGCACCAAAATGTCAGTATCCTTGGCTATAACCTATGTTGCCTTGCTAACTGCCATGTTAACTGCCTCTTGCAATATTAGAAAATCTGCATCTCCCTCTGCATGCTTTGTAGATACACCATGCTCCTTCAGAGTTCCAGACAGAAAGTTGATGAATCTCTGTTTGTTTTCATGGTTTGCTAAAAAGGCCTCCTTAGTTCCAAAGGTAAAGACTTTTGTGCGTGTCATGTGAACATCTGGGGCAACATTTAAGCCCCTAGCACGCTTTTGATGAATCACATATTTTGTCTATGCAGTTTTGCTATATCCATCGAAGACAACAATAGGATACCTATTTTTCTTGACAAGAACAACATATTTGGATGCAATATCTTCATATGTTTCTCCTGCAGTCCATTTGATGCGTTGAAGCAAGGATCCACTATCAAAAACAAAACATTCAGCATCAGGGATTGACTCAGCCTGACTTATAGTGTATTTTGCTATGGCATCTGCAAGCTGAGATTTGGTGGGACTTCGAGGAAAACCATTGCTTATGAACAGTGATGGTGGGTATACAGAGAGGTCAAACCTCATGATTTCACTTAAGCTGATTTCAGCATTACTGGTTATCACAAGTAGCCGCTGAAATAGAGCTTGAGGATCTACCTGCACTTCAACTCCATCTGTTACTATCTTCTGACCCATTGTCTTGATTTGGTATTTCTTTCTGAAGATATAGTTTGCTGCATTTTGGTCTTCCATCATTTTGATTATATTGTTCCCCAAATATTTGGCAAGGTGAGCATTTGACTGTGGTGCAGATAATCGTGAAATAATGTTGTACAAATACTCATTTTCTGTGAAAGGACTATGTTGATCTAGGTACTGTAAAATCTTTGAAGTATCCTCCTGATCTCTCGTCCTTCTGGATTCAGTCAAGTCTTTGTTTCTTTCAGTGCCAGTCTTCTCCTGGACACTCTTTACTTCATCACTTATCTCAGCAAAGACTGGCATGGCTTGTAACCACCTTGTTCGTTGAATTTCATCCATACCTCGTCCATTAACACCTGCTCAACAGCAAGATCTGGTGCTAACCCAGCCCAGTATCTGTCCGATCTCCTAATGAAGAACAAACCAGACTCAATAAGTTGGTCATGGAGTTTCTCATTTGTTTTCTGTAGGTCCACCATGTCCTGGAGGAATATATGTGCTGATTTTGTGTAGTTATTGTGTCCATAGGTAGCCAAAAATGGATGCATTCTTTGTAGTGCCCTGAAGTACAATGTTGGCTGACTGGTTCTTTGACTACGATTGTAGATCGCAGGATATCCATCATCTCCATGTACTGAACCTATAATTTTCCATTTGGGCTCTGTTGTAGCTGATCCCGAATATCTCTGAGCCTCTCTTCAACTGCCAATTTGTCCTGGTCTTCAGCTTCCACTTCTGTTTCTGTTGATCGAAGAACTTTGTCAAACTTCTGTAATGCTCCATATATTGAATTCTGAGTGGCCTCATGATCTGATGCTTTCTTGACCACTGATACATTCAAAGCAGCATCAACTAAGAAGTGGCCACGCACTGCTCGCTCATATGCCTTTCCATTCAGCATATGGTTGACAGTGTTGGGCCCATACACAAGCTCCAGTAGTGTTCTCAGTCGACTTCTGGTGGTGTGACTACACACATCAGACCCATGCCATGGTAAGTGTCCTTTCCAGTAATTGTTACTGTATTGTGGTCAACATTATTAGCAATGAAGTGGCAGAAGCTGTTTGCCAAATGTTTAAGTTGATCTTTGTTTTGATGTGCTGCACATGCTTTGAATAACTTCACTTCATCATATGACGAACAAAATCCTCTGCTGCTTAAATCATCAACCAGTTCACTAGAGCCATAAGCCCAATGGATATGCATCGCTAATGCAAACTGCATTGGTGCCATACCGAGGTTACTGCATGATGGTTTGTCCTATTGCTGCAATCTTTAAGTAATTATCAGCTTATCTTACCCTGAAAACTACACCAAGAAACATTCTAAGTGAAAAAGGGAACCAAATTCAAGTTTCGCTCAGTATCACCTATCCCTGAAATAGAATGGTACTCAGATCTACTTTCCTCAATACTGTTGATGTCTAATTTTATCAAAGCTGCTACTGCTCTTTGAATAGAAATTTTTTTTAGCTTTTTCGCTATTGGTCGTCCTAGTCTTGTTTCGTGATAACAGAATATTCTGTTATCGGCCATGCAGGCATTAAAAAGTGGAAATCTGGGAAGATACGTCAGTTAAAACAGTGAGAACGGTCGCCATTTTGAATATGGAATTACTCAAATTCAAAATGGCCGAATTTGTCATATTATCTAATGTGTTGTTCCAAAAAGTCCAAATGACACATACGTGCATAAAATAAACTATTGCAATTTGTTTTACTGAACCTTCTATTTTCGTCTGTTTTGCATGAATTAAAATTGTGTCTATTTGTGTGTGTGTGTTTCTTTCGCAAAATATCAAGATATAATGGAAAGTAAATACGTCAAAATAAAAAAAAACTTCACTCTAAAGGAGCAATTCTAGGACATTTTACCGTAAAGTTAGTAGTTTAAGAGATATTTAGGTAAATGTGAGTACAGAGTCCATTTTTTCAGTTTCTCCTAAATGTGTGTATTCCAATTCCGGCCTTGTTTGCGCAAAAACTTTCAGTTTTAGGGTAAATACTTATTGAGACAAACATGTGCAAAATTTAATTTTCTATCTTATTTGTTCCAATATCTCTTACCCGTAGGATGAATAGATTTGGGGAAAAACGGGAAAATATGGAAAAATGTACCCTATGAAAACGTTAAAAGTGTGATTTTCACAACTTCAAAATGGTCAAATTTGTCCCCTTTTGGATATGGTGTTCCTAAGAGTCCATATAACATTTTTTTGCAATAAAACAAAATATTGCATTTTGTTTGACCTAAAAAGCTATTTCCCATGGACTACTATCTCAGCTCCTACCTTCTCAAGATTCCTTTTCAATGACTCATGTACGGTCCCTATTGTTCCAGTGATAATTCACACCACTTCTACACACACACACACACACACACACACACACACACACACACACACACACATATATATATATATATATATATATATATATATATATATATATATATATATATATATATATATATATATATATATATATATATATATATATATATATACACCTTACTGTTCTCAATTTAATTCGCAAGTCACGGTACTTGTTTTTTTTTTTTCTTTTTTTTTTTTTAGTTGCCTTGTCAACCAGATTGTGCTTGAATCTCCCAGTCTATCCTTCTGTCCTTATACTGTTGTCTCAAAGTACTTTAGCCTAATAATTTTCTACCATAGCTTGAAGGTGATGTTTGTACCGTTTGTTGTAGGATTGTATTTCACATTTGCTACAGACTCCAATGGAGAGCTTTAAACAGTGTTCATGTCGTTTCATATGTAGTTTCTGAGCAAGTACTAGATATTTAATGGTAATTTGGTTGATGGTTACTTATTTTTCCTTACATATCTGACATTTTGCAAGATTCAATTTGGGTCTATAACTTGTTGAGAATATCTTGTTGTAAGGTCTAATAATAATAATATTATTATTATTATTATTATTATTATTATTATTATTATTATTATTATTATTATTATTATTACTTGCTAAGCCACAGGCCCTAGTTGTAAAAGCAGGATGCTATAAGCCCAAGGGTTCCGAAAGGGAAAATAACCCAGTGAGGAAAGGAAAAAAATTATTTTAAGAAGATTATTATAAAAACTTTAACAAAACAAGTGGAAGAGAAATAAGATAGAATAGTGTGTTCGAGTGTACCCTCAAGCAAGAGAACTCTAACCCTGGATAGTGGAAGATCATGGTACACACACTATGGCACTACCCAAGACTATAGAACAATGGTTGAATTTTTGAGTGTCCTTCTCCTAGAAGTGCAGCCTACCATAGCTAAAGTCTCTCTACTACCCTTACCAAGAGGAAAGTGGTCACTGAACAATCCCAGTTGAGTAAGCCCTTGAGTGAAGAATTGCTTGGTAATCTGAGTGGTTAGGTGTATGAGGACAGAGAAGAATATGTAAAGAATATGACAGACTATTCATTGTGTGTGTAGGCAAAGGGAAATTGAACCTTAACCATAGGGAAGGATCCAATGTATTACTGTCTGGCCTGTCAAAAGACCCACAACTTTCTAGCGGTAGTCTCTCAATGGGAGGATGTTGCCCAGACCAACCTACTACCTATATTGTGATGATATCTCATCGATTCGGTCTCCTTCTTGAGCTCTTTACTCTGTAGCCACTTCTCTATTTCCTTACTGGTGTCCCAATCCTTGTATGAAGTTATGTGTTGTACGTCAAGGTAAATGAACTCTATAATCATGAGAATTCCACTACAGCTAACTATTCAGCATGTTGTTGTAGAAAGATATCATCTTGCTTGCGAAGGTAGTTAGTAGCATTTGTGTGTTCTATTAGACAAGTCACTGACCTGAGACTGTTGGCTATAAGACAGTGTATTCAAAAACCTTTTGTAATAACGTAAAAAAATCCATGTTCCGATGTCTCATTATCCGTTGAAATCGGACATATTAGTGTCAGGTGTACAAATACATCTGTTTGTGTATACTTTAAGCGAAGCTGTTCTTTGAGCCGATAAAATAAAGATTCAAGATACCTAGATACACAAGGACTAACTTTGGCAGACGCTGCTGCTGCAAGCGATGAAAACGAAGGAGCAGTTGGATTTAGTGAGGCTGATGAAGAATAGACACAGGTTCTTAAAACAAATGACTTAGGAAATATGTTGAATAACCTACCAGAGTCAATGAACAGATTTCTGGTTAAATGAGAAGAGGAGCGGGTCGTGACCGCAGCATATCCGACATACAAAAGTGAAGTTCAAACGCACACAAGTGAAAGTATACATGCACAGCTGAGTGAAGATACACAAATCGTAGTTCGGAAGTTGCCAGAACTCCAGGCAAGTGTTAGGCCTTTTGATGATCAACGGCCTAACGAATGGTTTCAGTTGATCCAAGTGTTTTTGAGAGACTTTGAAATAGTCACACATCAGTAGTCGGAGAGAGAAAAATCTATTCAAGTAATTAGATTGCTGAAAGATGCTCCTACAATGGAGGTAATGTGTTGGTCAGAAGACAGTTTAAGAAGTTATACTGAAATAAAACAATGTTTAATTAAGAAATATGCTTTGCCTTATGCGAGAAAGGGGTATATAAAAAAAAGAATTACAAACACAAAATTCTGGAAGGTGAATCCGTTCTTGGTTTTACATCTTTCTTTTTTCGCGATTGTGATTCGTTTGTTAACCGGAGTGCCAATCTCCCAGAAGGTGATAAAAGAGCAATTGACTGAAACATATTCGCAGATTACTAAACCCATACTTATGTGGTTTTTTCTTTGGTGACAATCACTTCTTTGCAGATGTAGTGAGCTTGATATAAAACATTTCAGACAGTTTGACAAAAGAGTAGTGGGCAGTCATGAGAGACACTCACCAACTCCAAAGTGGGAGAGGGGAGGAGAACACAGTCAGCAGGTGAGAAGAGTCTTCAGATTCTGGCACTGTGGGGGAGAGGGGAACCGACAAGTGCATTGTCCCAACAAAGGATCCCCCGCTGTTACACTTATCAGGCCTACAGTAATCTATCATGAGAATGCCCAGAAAAAAATGCCGAGGGCTGGCGGGCTGTGGCACATGCATACCTTCTCCCGCCCAACATCCTAGGAAAAGTAAACGGAGGAAGGGGGAGACTAAGGGGATCGATACCCAGCGGCATGACATGAGTAGCAGCAGCCAGAGCAGCAGTGAGTGTGACGTTGACGGACGTTGTAGAGCAGGCACTGGGACCTACATCAGTACCCCCGACCTCACTCCCGCAGCACTAGGGAGAGGACCAGAGGACTGCGGTGTTGCAGCCGAGGTCAATGGCTCGTACCTCATATATCCTAATGGCTAGCTAGGAATGTTAGCAGTTAGGATGGACCTACCAGATAAATCATTCGAGCACTGATCGACACAGGAGCCACCATTTCACTGATTGAAAAAAAATTCTCCTAAAACCCACTACATTCAGCGGCATCCATCATCGTCGACACGCCAGTAGGAAATCAACTATGCGTAAACCATACAATGATTGTCAACCTTAAGGTGGGATCTGGGAAGTTTACAAAGGAATTTTTGTCTCGCCTGCCTCAGGAATTCAGAATTGAGGCTCTTTATGGCATTAATTTCACAACCAGTAATCAAATATGCATTTTTTGGGTGAAAAGATACAATAAAAGTAAAAGCAGGAGGGTGTACCAACCGTGTGTCACACAATTGTACATAATTCCTCTTGTATATATTATGCTTGTATCTGCGCTCTTCCCTCGCACTAAAAAGAACCTGAATGATCATGTCTCCGGTTTTGCTCTGTGACATTGTCTGTCTCTCGAATATGTTATGTCCTGTTGCCATGAGGTTTTGTATATAAAGGAGAGTGTTCATTAATAAAGAACTCAGTTGATTGCATCCTGCCTTTGAGTTCACGACCCTCTCTCGGCACCGTCACATTGGTGACCCCGGAAGTCGACTCGCTCCCACTGCCTTCCACCCCCACTTCCCTCGCCCCTCCATCGTTGGTACTATGATGGACTCTACTACAGCAGTTGCCGCTGCGGCCGCCCCATTGAAACTTTCACCGTTCGCCAGCTAAGAGGCATTTGCTTGGTTTCAGCGCGCAGAAGTCCAGTTTCGCATCAACGGCGTGACTCGCTCAACCACCAAAGCAGATTATGTTCTCGCGGCGATACCCGAGGACACCTTCCCGGAAATATCCGACTGGCTTTGTGAACAAGGAGACACCCCAATAGCGTATGATGCCCTCAAACATACCTTCTGCAGCAGTACTCGCCGTCGCCAGCCACCCGTGTAGCAAAGCTTTTTCAGCTCTCGCAACAACCGTTGGGGGACGAAAGGCCTTCGCTTGCCCTCAGGGAAATGACCAGTATCGCTCGCCTTCAACCTGCCGCAAACGGCTCTCCTCGTGAGGTGAACCAACTTCGTGCCCTTTGGATACGCCGTTTACCCGAACCTGTGCGCGCTGCCATACCCGATGTCAATAGTTTACCCATAAAGGACTCGATGACCAAAGCTGACGCCCTTATGGACAGCCACTTCAAGACCTCCATCAACGCCTCCACCCCTGACGAAGAGGATGCCTTTTCAACGTCACCTGAGGCTGACATGAATGCCGTAGGACAAACACTCCCACACCGTGACGTGCCGAAGCAGAGACAAAGCCGCCCACCACCCACCAATCGCTCGCGCCCCAACAAACGACTTCTACAGCCACTTACTACCTCCCATCCGCCGCAGTTTTGCTACTACCCCTTCAGATTCGGGGCAACTGCGAAGAAATGTGCCGAGGATTGTCAGTGGCCAGAAAACGTGTAAGTAGGCCACCGCTCGTGGCGGACGCCTCCCGTGTTTCTAATCTTTTCTTTTTACAAGAAGCAGGAACGGGCGTGCAATTTTTGGTAGACACGGGTGCTTACCGTTCTCTTTTGCCAGGGAAACTCTTCAAGACACGACGTAGTCTGTCTACATCTGCCGACGTCCGCTTGGTAGCTGCCAACGGATCTGCGATACCCACCTACGATTACGAGAACCTCACATTATCGTTCGGAATTGGTAAATTCAATTGGAAGTTTCTCGTTGCTGACGTCACCATGCCAATCCTCGGTGCGGATTTCCTCTCTCATTTCCACCTTCTGGTCGATGTTGCCCACCGACGATTGGTCAACGCAGACTAGTACTTGTCGACACCTCTTCAACCCGCCCCCTCTAACCTCGCTCTCCACATTAGCGCACCCACGGATGCCTACGACCACCTCCTCACGTCGTACCCGGAAGTTTTCCGTCCAGAACTTTGCCAAACTCCCACGGTTCCAGCCAAGCTCGGTATTTATCACCATATCAAGATGACTGGACCCCCAGTCTTCGCAAAATTCAGACGTCTGGCACCGGAACGATTGGCAGCCGCCAAACTGACGTTTGCAGAAATGGAGGAAATGAGCCTTTGCCAAAAGGCCTCCAGCCCATGGTCGTCACCCTTACACATTGTTCTGAAGAAAGACGGCTCCCTCCGTCCGTGCGGGGATTACAGGCGCCTGAACATGCAAACAGAACCGGATCACTACCCCCTCCCAAACATTGCAGACGTGACCTCCTACCTGCACAAAGCAAAGGTTTTCTCTACGCTCCATCTCCTGAAGGGGTATTATCAGGTGCCAATGAACCCAGAAGATATCCCCAAGTCTGCCATCACCACTCTGTTTGATACATACACCTTCAATTACTCCTCTTTTGGCCTTCGTAATGCTGGGGCCACGTTTCAACGTCTCATGGATGGCATCTTAGGGGACCTCCCTTTCTATGTATGTTATGTGGACGACATACTTGTGTTCTCCTCATCAAAAGAGGAACACCTCCATCACCTGCGCATCGTGCTCGACCGCCTGCAACAAAACGGCCTTGTAGTCCGGTACGACAAGTGTACCTTTGGCGCCAACGAAGTGTCGTTCTTAGGGCACCTCATCACTCCTGAAGGTGTCCAACCACTCCCTGAGAAGGTAGCAGCCGTTCAGAACTTCCCCGTGCCCTCGACCGTCAAAGCTCTGCAGAAATTCTTGGGCATGATTAACTATTATCACCGTTTTCTGCCAGCCATTGCCGCCACTCTTGCTCCCATATACGCCTCCCTCAAGGGCAAGCCGAAGGACCTGAAGTGGGGTCCCCTTCAAGATGCAGCCTTCTGCAATGCAAAGAAGGCCCTATCAACTGCTACGGCTCTCTCTTTTCCTATCCCACATGCCCTTCTCCTTCTCTCCACCGATGCCAGCGACGTCGCTATTGGTGCAGTACTCGAGCAGGTTGTCAAAAGCTCGCCCCGCCCATTGGCCTTCTTCAGCAGAAAACTATCCAAGGCAGAATTGGGTTATTCTACCTTCGATCTAGAATTGCTTGTGGTGCACTTGGCTGTCCGTCACTTTCGCCATTTCTTAGATGGTACGCCCTTCGTCATTCGCACAGACCACATGCCTCTGGTGCACGCCTTTACTTGACAGTCTGATGCCTGGGCCGCCCGGCAACGCTGACATCTCTCTGCCGTGGCTGAATACAATTGCACCCTCCAATACGTCCCTGGGAAAATGAATCCCGTTGCTGATGCCCTGTCAAGAAACATGTTGGCTGCCGTTCAACTGGGATTGGATTACAACGCCCTGGCTGAAGCCCAACGACAGGATCCCGAGTATCAAGCATGTAGGACATCCTGCACATCCCTCCGTTGGGAAGACTTTCCCCTCGAAGACTCCAACACCACCCTCCTCTGTGACGTCAGTACTGGCAGATCGCGACCTTGGATTCCTGCTCCCATGCAACGACAGGTGTTTGATTTCATTCACGTCCTTTCACATCCCTCGTGCCGTTCTACTGCACAGCTGCTGAAGGCAAAGTTCGTTTGGCACGGCATTTCTAAGGATGCTAAGGATTGGGTCCACGCCTGTACTTCTTGCCAAACTTCCAAAGTACATCGACACATGAATTCAGTAGTCGGCACCTTTCCTCAACCTCAGCGTTGTTTCGCACATATTCACGTCGACGTTGTAGGCCCCCTACCCACATCACAAGGACATCGTTACCTGTTTATCATCATCGACCGCTCCACCCGTTGGCCTGAAGCCATTCCCATGGAAACTGCAACGTCCGCCTCATGTATATCTGCCTTACTCTCCGGATGGATTGCAAGATTTGGTATCCCTTAACATATTCCATCTCTTAGGGGAACCACTTTCACCTCTCAATTGTGGACATCATTAGCGAATCTCCTGGGCATGATCCTACGTCAGACAACGGCCTACAACCCCGCTGCCAATGGAATGGTTGAACGTTTTCATCGCACCCTCAAAGCAATTTTGATGTCCCGCTGCAAGGATTCCAACTGGTTTATTCAGCTTCCCTGGGTCCTCCTGGGACTAAGGACCACTCCTAAAGACGCCCTCGACGTTTCGGCAGCTGAAATGGTGTATGGCAACACGTTGGTCATCCCTGCCGAATTTTTCCCTTCTAAAACCTCCTCTAACAATCTCTAGCGCATACATCACATCATGGGAAAAATTACTCCGTGCCGCCAGACTTAAAAGCCCCAGCGAAGCATCACATACCAACAGACTTGCACTCTGCAACGCACGTCTTCCTACGCAACGACACTAACAAGCCACCGCTAACGCCCCCTTACACGGGCCCTTTCCTTGTGATCCAACACAGTCCGAAACCATTCCTACTAAACATTCGTGGCAAAGAAGACTGGGTCTCCATTGATCGTCTAAAACCTGCTTATCTCCTGTCAGATGACCCGCCTATAGTTCGCCTCTCTAGATCAGGGCGCCCTATTTAACTTGTACAGTATGTCATTTTAAGGGGGGGGGGGAGCCATGTACCAACCGTGTGTCACACAATTGTACATAATTCCTTTTGTATATATTATGCTTGTATCTGCGCTTTTCCCTCGCACTAAAAAGAACCTGAATGATCATGTCTCCGGTTTTGCTCTGTGACATTGTCTGTCTCTCGAATATGTTATGTCCTGTTGCCTCGAGGTTTTGTATATAAAGAAGAGTGTTCCTTAATAAAGAACTCAGTTGATTGCATCCTGCCTTTGAGTTCACAACCCTCTCTCAGCACCGTCACAAGGGTGCATTTTGCCGATAGAAAGTCTTGAGAAATTAAATGCTTGTTCAGGCACGGAGAGACATTTAAGTAAGGTAACTTCTGTTCTTACGAGCATAACAGTGACCCCGTGTCAGCCTTTTGCGGAAAGAACCAAGTTTGTTGTTAAACCACATGATAATTGGGTGCACCTAGTCTTAAAGGGCTTATCAGAAATAAAAGACAACAGAGCTCATATAACAATATGCAAGGTACCAATTTATTTCAGGGGGAGAGATAGAAAAGGAAATTAGTAAATTAAAATAACAAGGGATAATCATGGAGAGTGAGTCACCCTGGGCTTCTCCAATTGTAGAGGTTAGGAAAAAGGATGACTTCGTAAGATTGCGTGTTGTTTATAAGAAGTTGAATGCAGTCACTAAGGATATTACACTTCCATCGCCCTCGATCGAAGAATTACATGTGAAGGTACGGGATTGTAAATATTTTACAACTATTAATTTGAAGTCCGGATATTATCAAATACCCAGTAAATGTAAAACGGCGTTTATTGCTAACGATCAACTATTTCCGTATAATTTTCTTCCTTTCGGTGTTAAAAATGCTTGAAGTCATTTTTTTAGAGTAATAATGGTGGTATTGTGTCCCTTAATTGTCCATAATGTTCTTTTTTATTTAGACGATATCATGATTACAGGGAAAACAGCTGAAGGACATAATAATAATATTTGTAAAGTCTTAGAAGCATTGCGACGTTATAGTATGAAAATAAACTTTTGAAAGTGTAAATTTTTCTGTAAACAGGTCGAATTTTTAGGTCAAATGATAACCCCAGAAGGTATTCGACCCTGCCCCAGTAAAGAAGAAGCTATCAGTGATTTCCCCAGGCCACGTACCCATAAGGAAGTAGTAGGGTTCCTTTGGTTCAATTGGGGAGGGAAAGAAGAAAGGGCCTTTAACCCTTTGAAAGCTGTCTTAACTAGCAAGAACTTACTTGCATATCCTAGATTTGATAGCCCGTTTTTAGTGATAATAGAAGAGAGTAGATAAGCTATTGGTGACTTAGTTTCTCACCAAGATAATAAAGGTAGAGAGTGACTCATTTGTTTTGCTTCCAGGGCATTAAAAGGGATAGAAAAGAATTATAGTACATTCGATCGAGAGGCTTTGCTAATTCTTTGTGTTTTAGAGAGGCATCGGTTCTTTTTATTAGGTCAGTCGATTGAGTTGCACAGTAATCATAGCCCCTTATGTGATTTATACTATAAAAATAATTTGACGTCTAGACTAGCAAGGTGTAATGATAGATTTTTAGAATTTAATATAAAGGATTCTCACCACATAGAAGGTGAAGCTGACAAGGTAGCTCATGCCCTCTCTAGAGGTGAAGTAATAGTAACAATTAGAGCACAAAAGAGGAACGAAGAACGTAACCAAAATATTGAAGACCACCATCAAAATAGAGAAAATAAAGAACGGGATGTGAATTTACCCAAGGAGCAATCAGAAAACGAGAGAGAGAGAGAGAGAGAGAGAGAGAGAGAGAGAGAGAGAGAGAGAGATAGGAGTGGTGAAGGTGAGTATTTTTGGTGGCCGAGGACATGACCAGGGGTGTTCAGAATGATTGCCCTGATGATGATGGTACGATTGTTTTGGAAGGTTGGGACATAAAAGAAGTCGGAGAGGGACATAAAAAGGAGGAATGAATGGAAAAAGTGCGAGCAGTGATTAAAGGGGAATCGGAGAGTCATCCATCATTTCTGAATGTGCATCGAGATAATTTTTTTATAGGAAAGGATATCTTATATTGGGCTCGCGAGAAAAGGGGAAAGTAATTTTGTGCATGCGTAGTTCTTCCTCCATCTTTAATTAATCGAGCCATCCACATTGTGTATTCAAATCCGTGTGCAGGGCATTTAGGGATTGATAGAACATTAAGGAGAGCACGCGAATCCTTCTTTTGGTTAGAAATGAAAATATCCTTAAAAATTATATAAAATGTTGTCATGCTTGTAACTGTTTCAAAGAACATAAACAGACTGAACCAGAAGCCAAAAATGGCCTGTGAGTCTTATGAAACTTTATAGGATGCGTATGGATGTGGTAGGACCATTTTAAGTGGTTTAACACAACACAAGTATATAACTGTATATGTAGATGGATTTACTCGGTACACTCATACTTACACAATGTTGGGTAAATCAGCAAACTCATTAGCCCAGGTGCTGTGCTCTTTCTTTACTAGGTTTGGTTGCCCGAAAATTTTGATAAGTGATAATGGTCTCGAGTTTTAAAATAAGGTTGTGAAATCGGTCACGGACTTGATGAAAATTTTCAGTGACCGCATAGGCCTTCAGCTAATGGCTTTGTGGAATGGCATGATAGGGAAGTAGTTCAAAGTTTCACGTTACTTAGTGGCGGATGACCCCCTTCATTGGCACGCCATGCTTCCTACAGATGAGCTAGCTTTGAACACTGCATATAATGCTTCACTCAGGGACACGTCTTTCTTTTTAGTATATGGACAATATCCTGTGTTACCATACACGATCCTGATTAATTCGCAACAATTGCCAAATTATTCAACTGAACAATACCGTGTATGTTTACTAAATCTATTGAGGAGAGTAATGAACACCATTGAAAGGTTTTTGAAAATTGCTAATGAAAAACACTGTTCAGAGTTTGATGGTCGGTTCAAAACCGCACCGGTAAAAGTATTTGTGGGTGATCATGTGTATTTTAAACGATTACAACCTAGGAAATACAAACTAGAGCCAACGTATTTGGGTCCGTACCAAGTAAATATGGTTAAATTTAACACCGTAGTGATACAAAGCGTTATTATTAGCTCAGCGTCTGAACATCTTCTGGCATATATACATGTGGTGCCTGAAAAGGTAGTTTTCAAAAGTGTCAACCCGAGTGTTCCTCCTTATCCCTGCATACGTGACTCCTCGAGTTGATGAGTAATATTTCCTTTTTTCTTAGCTGTTGTTGTTTGAACAGACGTCATTTCTTCTTTTGAAAAATAAACTTGATGATAACAATGTGTTCGTATGTTGATGCTTAATGTATACAAAAAGTATTGTGGTAATTTTGCTGAATGTGGCAATACGTACGACATACTGTTGATTGATCCTAAAAAAAAAAAAAAAAAAAAAAAAAAAAAAAAAAAAAAACACACACACGTCAGAGGTTAAATAGGTCAGGTGGATGCTGTATTATTCATGTATTTATATAATTCCTGGTTGCTGGGCCCGGGGTGGTTCCCGTAGTGCAAGTGGCTGCGGGATTAAAGTTCAACCTTATGAAAAGGAAGTGTTAGAGAATGTATAGATGTAAATACCTTATACTTAAAGTTATAAGAGAAATGCGGGAAGATAAATGATTTTCTTGGATAAACGGCTAGTGGCCACCGGTTGATGGTTGCTATTGCAAGTGCAGTCGTAATTTAAAGACAAAAAAATGAAGAAATGGTGGTGGTAAATTGTGTTGCGAAATTGTGCCGTAAACCCTGAAAAGTAAAATCGAGGAATTAAGGAATGTCTATTCCTACCCCTGTCTGGCCCCCCAAAAAAGCCTGTATTGACTGCAACCAGAGGGAGGTTATTGAAGAGGTTGTGTAATACTGATGTTGACATGTTTATTTTTTTTTTACTTTTGGTATTCTGTATTATAGTTGCAAAGGCTATAAGAAGGAATGAGTGAGTTTATTTATATTGTATTGTGAACAATTTTACATATATATTTTTTTTTCGGTGGAATATGTGTTATTATTTGGGTGATTTCCATATACAGTATATATATGAATATATATATATATATATATATATATATATATATATATATATATATATATATATATACATTTATGTATATATATATATATATATGTATGTATATATATAAATATATATATATATATATATATATACAGTATATATATATATATATATATATGTATATATACATATTTATATAAATACATATATATATATATATATATACATATATATATATATTTATATATATATATATATATATATATATTTATTCATATACATACACACATATATATATATATATATATATAAATATATATATATATATATATATATATGTATATACATTTGTTATATTGTATTTCTGTTTAGTACATGCCATACCTATTCTGGCCGGAGTGTTCTCCATATATCACAGAGAAATTAGGCTAGTAGGCACCTCCTCCCGGAGTGAGCAGCTTGGGGAGGGGGGAGCAATGTCGTAATCCTTGTATGAACATATGTGTTATTCGTCAAGGTAAATGAACTCTATAATCATGAGAATTCTACAAAACCTAACTATTTCAGCATGTTGTTGTAGCAAGATTTCCTCTTGCTTGCGAGGGTAAGCACTAGCCTTTGTGCGTTCCTCTTAGATACGGCGCTCATCTGAGAGTGTCGGCTGTGAGACAGTGTATTCACGAACCTTTTGTAATAAAGTAAGAAAAATCCATATTTTTATGTATCATTACCCTTTGTCATAGGACACTGGGTCAATTCTTCAGTTTGTCCAAGGAATTGTGTATGCATTCTTCTAGTCTTTTTTATTTCTATCTTTTTTTCCTAGTACACTTCTTGGACTTCATTGTCCTTTATGAAGTTTTCTTCCCATTCACTCTTTAGCCATCCATTTTCCCTGATCTTAACATAATGTTCCCGCACTCTAATTTTGATGTTGACACAATCTACTTACTGATGATTCCTATTGCTCTTTCACTTCGTGGTACAAGGAGCCTGTCAATATTCTCTTTTGAGTAAGTGTTTGGTACATGTGCATTACCTTATAGGCTTTTTTTTTTTTTTTTTTTTTTTTTTTTTTTTTTTATCCAGGTTGCATAGCTCTGACTTTTTCAACTCCATTATTCAAGCACTCTACCTGGGTTGCTTAGTTCAGACTTCTTTCGCCCCAATATTCCGGCACTACACCTGATCATTGGCCCTGCCCAGGTGTTTATAGTCTTTACCATATTTCCAGAACTTAGTTTTGACTTCAATATAGATTTGGTTGTTAGCATGTGTTCTGATCTGATATTTTCCTTCATCTCTTCTTGTTTCATTGCCTCTCCTTCTATTATCCGGAGGTTTTTTTAGCATGCTTCGTCCATGTCTTTGATGATATTTCCATTTGGCAGCTTTATGCCTTCAGTCTTGGTTGTTTTTTCTCCCTCTATTATTATTATTATTATTATTATTATTATTATTATTATTATTATTATTATTATTATTATTATTATTATTATTATTGATTTCATACATATCGTCACTTGTTAACAATTATAAAGATTATTCTACTGTTCGTTAAATGAGTTTTAGGAGCAAGAGCAGGTCACATGGAAAGATTTATTAAAATACTATATAGAATAGTTTATATATAATACAGTAAATACAGTATGTCAAATGAAAATTTTAAAGCTGGTCGCCTATCGTGCAGAGAAGTATTTTCAGGGTTAGACTATATAACTGCAATACTTCACCACGAATAAACCTGTCTGTGTAATATTTTATGCAAAGTTAGGTTTTGATCAAATTTAGACTTCCAACGAATCAATAATGATAATAACAACTATACAACTATAATAACAACAATATCAATCTTTTTTAAAACATAGGCTTAATTTTCATGTCCTTTGTCTCCTATTGTATTCCTCAAAATATGTACCGTTGAATAATGAGGGAAAATATTATCCAACTCTCTCTCTCTCTCTCTCTTCTCTCTCCTCTCTCTCTCTCTCTCTCTCTTCATTTGCTGTTCAATCCATCGCCCCAATATCCGCTCGTCTCCTAATCGATTTTGGTAAGAATCGTATTCATGTTACAGGTCACGAGTTGATAAAGAAGGGAATTTATCGGGACTCAGAGGCAATTTCATCCTTATTGGAAAGACACAATGTTAAAACTATCTAAATTGGTCACGTGTAAGAGCAGTCATGTCTGCATGTTGGAGTTTTTGTGGATGCGTACGTATTTGCGTATATATCGGTATGTGTGTGAGAGAGAGAGAGAGAGAGAGAGGAGAGAGAGAGGAGAGAGAGAGAGAGAGAGAAGGATAATGGGATTACATAAGATTTGGCACAAATAAATCCTTTTTCGATGACATAGCCCCATTTATTACAAAGGAAATTGGAACAAAATCAGTAAATTACTAAAGGAGATCCTATACACAGTCAAAACTCTAAATGCAGAAACAAATTACTCATATAACTAATAAAATACAAGGTTGAAAAATTTGGATAATAAGCGACAATAAAGACACTCATAATATGCACATAAACATGATTGATTATGACACATGATCTTAAATTTCTGCAGATCGTAGAGGAATAATAAAGTTACAACATAGATATTTCATCAAACATACTATAACATCTATGTACTGCCTCTGTCCATCAACTCTTGTAGTATCGTATTTCTTATAATATTATCTATATAGTTTAGACCCATCTGAATTATGGATACAAATCAACAAGGTTTCCATATTTCTTAAAAGTTTGATTATGGTATCTTTTTGTTAATCTTCATTATTATCTAACTCCATCTTTTATTTAATTTTTCATTAACCATATTAATCTCGAGTTCTTCTCGGTTCCTCATTTTTGCATGCACCACAATGGAGTCTACGTTTTCTTTAAAATAAGAATTTAAGAAATGGATCTTTCTAGTTTTTATGCCAGCCATAGCGCTGACTTTATCACACCCACGATGCATAAATTTGCCTTTCAGATTTTGCAAGAAAGTTTCAGCATAATAGGTGAAGCTTTTACGTTGGCAAGGGTAGGAAAGACCCCTTCATACCATATCACTGTAAAGGCCAAAGCTTTGCAGTAAAAGAAATATCGTAGATTAGAGAAGAAGGAATTTCTTGGAACGCACTAGCAGTCAAAATGTGGTCCTCTCTGCCTGTTTTAATATTTTCAAGAAATCTCCATTACCTATCATATAAAAGTAGCCTTCTAAAAAGCACCTATAAAATTATCAAGAAAGCTATAAATTAGTCATAATTATTTTAATTACACACATAATGGGTTACGAATATTGTAATCTTCCAAACGGTGGGGAAAAAATAAAGATTGTTTTCTTCCAGAAATCATCTGCAGAAATACCTAGAATAAATCAAGACTTGAATAACTATAGCTACATATGGAAACGGTTTGAAACTAACAATATAACAGAACCTTGTAACAAATATGTCATTTCTTAAAGCAATTCCAAGTAAGTCACTTGGAAAGAGTTATCATCATTCCTTGCACAAGCTAGAATGAGCAAAAATACGTATACCTTCTACCCTACCATAAAAGAAAATCGGCAGAAGAACATCTGGAACAAGGAACGAGGAGCTTAAGTGCATATAAAGGAACCATGTCTGGTGATAATTTAATTTTCCTGTAAATTTGAACAGATTGTAAAGTCGTATCAAGATCACCGTTCGGCAAAATCTTTTATCACATATGCTTCGTATCAATGAAAGAACGTAATTTTTTCATTATTTATAAAGACCGGTGCCATAGTAACATTTTTTTAATTGGAAAACATCAAATCGAAAACAACTTGAATATAACATTATTATTCGCATATTTCGCTAATGATTGCTTGTCTGACTGATTGATTGATTTTAAGTTTTCTGGCATCCTGACATCGAAGGCCGATGACCCCGATATTAGTTGTTATTAAAAAGAATAATTGGAAATTCAATTAAAATCCATAAAAGCGAAGATGTCATTTTTAAAGTTAAATAACTCTAAGAAGACCTGCTTTTGAAATAAATCTAAAAATACTACTAGCATAGTACAACACATCCGGCACCAAACTCTTGGCAAGGATAAAGCTGCAATCCACACCTCTAGCCTCAAACAGATATATATTTCTTAAGAATCTATAAGTGGAGCATTCGGCCAACAAATGACTGACTCTTAGGAATACTAAACAGCCGTCGTAAAATGGGATAATATTTTTCGTGATTATTTCCATAAATAAGGTAGAATTTTAAAAATGTAAAACTAAAATGAGAGTTTGTTTCTTATACAATGCTTGATTCTCAATTTGTATTTTTACCTGTTTAATACAATTATTACTGAAATGATAGTATGAAAATTTTACTATTCCTATATTTTGCTAGCGTAGATCGCTTTTTATGCAGTGCTAATTCGAGAAAACGTAGAGGAACTACTAAGAAGAGTGAAAATTTATGAAAATTGGTATATATATATATATATATATAGAGTGTGTGTATATATATATATATATATATATACATATATATATATATATATATATACATATATATATATATATATATATATATATATTCATATATATATATATGTATATATACAAATATATTTTATATATATATATATATATATAATGATAAATTTTGCACATTTTTACGTGTTTTTCATATTCAAATAAGCCATATATATTTTTGATATATTAATGTCTGGATTCTCTTAACGACCTCGGGATCAGAGCCCCAGGCGAAAACACACAAAGACAAGAGCTTGGCTCCAGCCGGGAATTGAACCCTGGTCGGCAAGCTTATATAGACAGTGACTAACCCACTTGGCCACGAAGAAAGATAAAAGACAATGACAATTCTACTGTACTTATACCTGTCGAATTCAGGTATTTTGTACTTAGAATTGAAATCAACCCATCTTCACCATCGTAGCTAATTGGTAGTTTGTTACTTGGCATTCAATTAATGATAAATTTTGCACATTTTTACGTGTTTTTCATATTCAAATAAGCCATATATATTTTTGATATATTAATGTCTGGATTCTCTTAACGACCTCGGGATCAGAGCCCCAGGCGAAATCACACAAAGACAAGAGCTTGGCTCCGGCCGGGAATTCAACCCTGGTCGGCAAGCTTATATAGACAGTGACTAACCCACTTGGCCACGAAGAAAGATATATATATATATATATATATATACAAATAGATTTATATATATACATATATATAAATGTATATATATATATATATATATATTTGTGTGTATATATATATATATATATATATAAATATTTTATATATATATATATATATATATACACAAATAGATATATATACATATATATATATATATATATATATTTATGTGTATTTAATATATATATATATATATATATATGTATATATATATATATGTTTAATATATATATATATATATATATATATAGATAGATATACGTGTATATATATAAATATATATATATATATATATATATATATTTGTTTATACATTATATAGGGTGAACATATTTATATTAAATACTAGAAATATAGAATTGACCATATCGGTACCTTAGACGAAAGGCAATGTCATTGTAAATTTTAAGATATTGAAAAATCATTGAAAGGGCCCTGAAATTCTTGAATTTTGTACCGTATTATATCACAAGAGAGGCATTGAAATCCTGATAAAGTGTATGAAGGCCCCCATTAAGAATACATAGGTGTTTGGAATGGTATTGGATAAGTAAGGGCTTTGGAACTGTATAGTTACAAATTTTGGTCTGCATCACTAAAGGTACTGGAATTCTTGAATATGTTATCATGTTATATGACCTGAGAGGCATTGAAATAATAAAATACTAAATGGAGGTCGCCATTAAAAATTCATTGGTGTTGAGGATTAGTATTGCATAAGAAAGGGCTCATGAACTGTACACTTACAATTTTTGGTATGAATCATGAAAGACACTGGAATTCTCGAATCAGGTATCGTGTTATATCACAAGAGATGCATTGAAATCCTGAAATAGTAAATGAAGGTCCCCAATACGAATCCATTGGTGTTGTGGAATGGCTTTGCACCTGAAAGGGCTCTTGATCTGTATTGTTACACATATTGTTATGTATCAAGAAAAGAACTGAAATTCTTGAATCAAGTATCGTGTTGTATCACAAGAAAGGCACTGAAATCCTGAAATAATAAATGAAGGTCTGTTAAGAATCCATTGGTGTTATGGAATAGTATTGCATAAGAAAGGGTTGTTGGATTGTAGAGTTACATATATTGGTATGCATCAAGAAAGGCACTGGAATTCTTCAGTCAAGTATCGTGTTATATCACAAAAGAGGCATTGGAATCGTGAAATTGTAAATTAAGGTCCCCATTAAGAATCCATTGGTGTTCTGGATTAGTATTGCATAAGAAAGGGCACTTGAAGTGTAGAGTTACACAATTTAGTATGAATCAAGAAACACAAAGGAATTATTGAATCAGGTATCGTGTTATATGACATGAGAGGCATTGAAATCTCCAAATAATAAATGAATGTCCCATTAGAAATCCATTGGTGTTGTGGAATAGTATTGCATACCAAATAGCTGCTGAAATGTGTGAATTAAAAAAACTACTGAAATTCTTGAATTAGGTATTGTGTTATATCACGATAGGCAATGAAATCCTGAAATAATTAATGAAGGTGTCCATTTGAAATCCATTGGTGTTGTGGAATAATATTGCACAAGAAAGGGCTCTTGAACTATAGAGTTACAAATTTTGGTATGCATCAAGAAAGGCACTGGAATTCTTAAATCAGGTATCGTGTTATATCACAAGAGAGGCATTGTAATCCTGAAAAAAAATAATGAAAGTTCCCATTAAAAATACAACAGTATTGTTGAATAGTATTGCATAAGGAAGAGCTCTTGGACTGTAGAGTTAAACATTTTAGTAAGAACCAAGAAAGCCAATGGAATTCTTGAATCAGGTGTCGTGTAATATAAAAAAAAAGAGGCAATGGAATTCTGAAATAATAAATGAAGGTCCCAATTAGGATTCCATTGGTGTTGTGGAGTACTGTTGCTTAAGAAAGGGATCTTGGATTGTAAAGTTACACATTTGGATATACATCAAGAAATGCACTGGAATTTTCAAATCAGGTATCCTGTTATATCACGAGAGAGGCATTGTTGTGGAATAGTATTGAATAAAATAAGGCCCTTGAACAGTAGAGTTACACATTTTGGTATGAATAAAAAAAGCCACTGGAATTCTTGAATCGGGTATTGTGTTATATCACAGGAGAGGCATTCAAATCCTGAAATAATAAATGAAGGCCTGCATTAAAAATCCTTTGGGGTTGTTAATTAGTATTGCATAAGAAAGTGCTCTTGAACTGAAGAGTTACTCATATTAGTATGAATCAAGATAGCATATTGAATCCTTGAATTAGGTGTCGTGTTATATCACAAGAGATACATTGAATTCCTGAAATAATAAATGAAGGTCTCCATTAAAAATCTATTGGTGTTATGGAATAGTATTGCATAAGAAAGGGTTCTTGAACTGTATAATTACTCGTTTTGGTGTGAATGAAGATAGCCTATTGAATTCTTGAATCTAGTATCGTATTATATCACAAGAGAGACATTGAATTCCTGAAATAATAAATGAAGGTCTCCATTAAAAATCCATTGGTGATATGGAACAGTACTGCATAAGAAAAGGCTCTTGGACTGTAGAGTTACTCATTTTGGTATGAATCAAGAAAGGCACTGTAATTCTTGAATCAGGTGACGTGTTACATCATAAGGGAGGCATTGAAATTCTGAAATATTAAATGAACGTTGCCATTATATATCCATTGGTATTGTGGAATAGTATTGCATAAGAAAGGGTTGTTGAACTGGAGAGTTACACATTTTGGTATGCATCAAGAAAGGCACTGGAACTCATGAATCCGGTATCGTGTTGTATCACAAGAGAGGTATTGAAATCCAGAAATAGTAAATGATGGTCCCCGTTAAAA
Source organism: Palaemon carinicauda (assembly GCF_036898095.1). Lineage (NCBI taxonomy): Eukaryota > Metazoa > Arthropoda > Malacostraca > Decapoda > Palaemonidae > Palaemon > Palaemon carinicauda. The sequence continues at coordinate 22,690,060 of NC_090729.1, read as the reverse complement.
ATCCATTGGTCTTGTGTAATCGTATTGCACAAGAAAGGGCTCTTGAACTGTAGACTTACACATTTTAGTAAGCATCAAGGAAGGCACTGGAATTCTGCCTTTAACCATGTCATTACAAAATAAATCTTAAAAACCCTCGAACTAGGATTCTGCTATTATCTTATTAGTAAAATATTAAACAGGCACTGGAATGTTATAATCAACCATATTGGTACAAAATGAAAAAGACAATGGAATTCAGTAATTAACCATATTGGTATAAAATTAAAAGACAATGGAATTCTGTAATTAACCATAATGATACAGAATGAAAAAGAAATGCACTCAAATTCTGTAATTAACACTGTTCGTAGAAAATTAGAAAGGCACTGTACTTCTGGAATTCTGCATGTTGGTGCCATATGGGAATTTTTAATTGACCTTTATAACACAGCACTAGAAAGCCAAAGGAGTTTTAGAAATAATCTGGAATTATGATACTGAATATATTGTTACTACATGAAAAGAAGCTGCAATTTTGGAAAAAGAACATATTGTTAAAGAACAAGAAAGGCAGAGGATTTCCAAAATAGCACTTATTGGTTCTTCACGCGAAAGACACTTTAATATCAATTTTAAAGATGCTGGTACCTAACAAGATAGACATTACTTAGATCACCCTTCCGTTTAAAAGTAGGTTGGCCTAGGCACCAACTACTCGTAGAGATATCACCGCTAGAGAGTTACTGGGCCCTGTAACTGCCTAGTTAATACTATATTGGATCCCCCTCTGGGTACAAATCATTACTCCTTTGCCTACCCATACACCAAATAGTCTAGCCTACTCTTCACAGATTCTCTGCTCTTTTCTTATACACCTGACAAAACTAATATTTCTAAAAATGAAAGTGTCTTTTCTCAAAGTGATAACTAGTGCACTGTACATGATCAGTGGCTATTTTCCACTTGATAAAGGTAAAAGAGATTCTAGTTTTGGGTTGTGCCATAGCCTTTGTACCATGGTCTTCCACTGTCTTGTGTTAAAGTTCTCTTGCTTCAGGTTACACTCAGGCTAACTATTCTTTATGAGCTTATAGCACCCTTCTTTTCCAACTAGGGTTGTAACTTAGCTAGTAATAATAATAATAATAATAATAATAATAATAATAATAATAATAATAACAATAATAATAATAATAATAATAATAATAATAATAATAATAATAATAATAATAATAATAAATAACTAGAACAGTCTCCAATTTGTAGATGTTTAATATTTCAGTTTTAACCAGCAATCAGATATGTTAATTAATTATAACGATGATTTCATTTGTGATAAGGGAGAGAGTAGTTCCTGAATACGCCCATGCTCAACGAGAGACGAATATAAGACAGCAATTAAAAATCTAAATTCCAAAAGAAAGAGAGTAGATGGCTAATGGAGGAAGTGAAATATTAACAATTTTTAACTGGAACATAATAGTAGTAGTAGAAGTAGAAAAGGAGTGATAGCCTAAATGAATATAGGAGTCCAGGAGAACCATTACAATACTTCCTCTCCCACTATACGTATTCTGTTGCGATACTTGCGATTAGTCCAAATCGTCAATAATCCCGCCGAGAAACACAAATTAGTCATAACGTTGAGCCGAAGTTTCATGACAAAACGTTTCTCGACGCCGGCAACTACAAACCCTGAAAGTTATGACCATGCTTTGAGAGAGCTCTCTCTCTCTCTCTCTCTCTCTCTCTCTCTCTCTCCATATATATATATATATATACACGCACACACACACACACACACACATATATATATATTTATATATATATATATATATATATATATTTATATATATATATATATATGTATATATATATATATATATATATATAATTTCCTACTATCCCTTTTGACGCAATGGGTCTCGGTTAGATTTTGCCAGTCGTCTCTATCTTGAACTTTTAAATCAACAATTCTCCATTCATCATATCCTACTTCAAGCTTCATAGTCTTCATCCATGCAGGCCTAGGACATTCAACTCTTATAGTGCATTGTGGAGTCCTGTTGAATGTTTGTTAAACTAATCTCTTTTGGGGAGTGCAAAGAGCATGCCCAGACCATTTCCATCTACCCCTCGCCATGATCTCAACCACATATGGCACTAGAGTAAGTAATCTCACTTATAGTTTAATTTCCAGATTTGTCCTGCTATTTAACTCCTAATATTCTCCAAAGGTTTTTTTTTTTTTTCCTTCAAATCCACAAAGTCAGTTGGATAATGTTTCAATGTCGTACCACTACTCATATTCATGTCCATAGAGTAACACCAATGTCACTAAACCGATATAAAGCCTGATTTTATTTTGTTTCATGATATTTGAATTCAAAACTTTGCTAAACCTAGCTTTTGTTTGATTTTCTTTTTTTCAATCTTTCATTAAACTCAAATTCTAAAGATCCTCTATTAAAGATCAAAGTTCCTAAATATTTAAATGATGCATCCTCATTGATCCTTTCTCGTTCCAAAGATATTTCATCTATCATTGCATATTCCGTTCTCATCATCTCTGTCTTTCTTCTAATTATCTTGATCCTAATCTTATTTGAGAGTTGATGAATCCTGGTAAGAAAGCCTTGCAAATTCTATGTTTTTTTTTTTTTTTTTTTTTTTTTTTTGCTAATAAAGACAGCATAATCAGCATAATCTAGGTCTGCTAATTTCGTGTTACCAATCCAGTCCAACCCTTCTCCACCATCCCCAACTGTTCTATGCATTACAATACCAATGAGGAGGATAAACATAGGTGACAACACATTCCCCTGGAGTACTCCATTGTTCACTGGAAAAATCGTTTGATAGGACTCCAGTGACATAAACTTTGCTTTTTCTATCCTCGTGAACAGATTTCATCAAATTTACATATTTAAGAAGAATTCCATGATGACGTCGTACTCTCCAAAACATTGGGCAGTCCACACTATCAAAAACTATTTCATAGTCCACAAGTGCTATCTAAAATGGATTTCTGTATTCTACACATAGCTCTACCACATGCTTTAAAAGGAAAATTTGGTCAGTACTACTTCTACATTCTCTAAATCATGCTCGCTCATCTCACAGCCTTATCTTGTTCTTTCTCCCCAGTCTCTTTGGAATGAGCATGGTATATTCTCATGACAACTGACGTAAGTGTGATGCCTATGTATTAATAGCAATCAGTCATATCTTATTTTATGGAATTTTCCCTGACACACCCCGAGCTCCCATTCTACACGACACATTCTAGAAAATAATCGTGTAAGTTACTCCATTTTCGGCCAATATCTTCACAGCAGTTATTTCATCGTATCCAGGGTTTTCCGTCTCTTTAGTTTTTATATAATGGCTTTGACTTTAAACACAATGAATACGTTCATAAGCTCGTCAAGGTCTTCACCAGCTTCAGGTATATCAGTCAAGTTATTCCCCTCAAATCTCCTATTCATGACCTCAGTAAAGCGTTCCATCCAACATTGCCTTCCTTCATCTTCTGTTGTTATAGCAGATCCATCTCTCTTTTAGATGGTTATATGCCTTTTTTTATCTGCTTCAGTAGAGGTTTCATTAATAATTGTATGAGCAATTCTTACATCATAGCTACTCCCCGAATTCATAGCTTTATCTGCCTCATCTGCTCTCCTGTCTTAATATTCTCTCCCGTTATTCCCGGTTTTTGTTTTGACTTTACTATCAATACTAGAATACTTAACATGCTCTACTTTGTAATTTTTATTACTTTCTCGAAAACTTTCAACTATCAATTTCTGTCTGTGTCTACTTTTTGTAGTATACCAAGTATCATATCCATGGTTTTCTCCTTGTAACATGTCCCAAAACTTCACCACCAGCTGACTGTTCTTAACATCACACCATTCTTCTCTTTGCTCATCTTCTAGATGCTTTTTTGTATCATTTCT
>NC_090729.1:22669923-22674923 GCF_036898095.1 Palaemon carinicauda | reverse complement strand
GCCGCTACCCCCTTGAAGGATCTCACTTGTTGAGGACCCTCAACAGAAGGTTGTGAGGAGGGGAACAGATAAATCCTGTACCATCTGTTCCAGTCGAGGGACATCGCGACCACTGCTTCCGCTAAGGGGTCCTCTTACGGGGACACGTACAGGGGCAACTTCTTGTTGTCTTTCGTCGCAAAGAGGTCTATCTGCAGTTCTGGGACTTGTTCAGAATGAAGGGGAATGATCCTGCGTCTAAGGACCATTCCGACTCTATCGGTGTGAACCTGGATAGAGCGTCCGCTGTCACATTGCGGACTCCTTGAAGGTGAACTGCCGACAGGTACCACTTCTTCTTTGCCGCCAATCGGAAGATGGCCAACATCACCTGGTTGAGAGGTGGTGACCTCGATCCTTGTCGATTCAAGCATCTCACAACTACCTCTCTGTCCATCACCAACCTTATGTGGATCGAGTGATGCAGGGAGACTTTCTTTAAGGTAAGGAGCACTGCCAAAGCTTCTAGAAAGTTTATGTGAAAGGTCTTGAATAGCTTGGACCAAGTCCCCTGGACTTTTTCCGATGAGAGTGACCTCACCGTCCCTCCTTTGAGGCGTCTGAGTGAATTGTCACCGACGGGTGAGGTGGCTGAAGAAGAACCGACTTCTTTAGATGTCTGGCTTTGGACCAAGGCCTGAGAAGAGTACGTAGCCGAAGCGGAACTGGTCTTCTAAGATCTCTTCGCGCGTTTGATGCATAACTTCTCCAAAATCCGATTGCATCCTTTAGCTGTGCTCTTAGCACTGGGTCTGTCACCGAAGCAAACTGGAGAGAGCCCAGTACCCTCTCCTGTTCGCGTCTTGATATCCTTTCGGAATCTAGAAGCCTCTTGACAGAACCCGCTATCTCCTTCCTTTTCTTCGCCGGGATGGAGAAACGGTGTGACATTAAGTCCCAGTGGATTCCCAGCCACTGGAACTTTTGAGATGGAGAAAGTCGAGACTTTTTTCTGTTGATCTTGAAACCTAGATACTCTAGGAACTGGATCACTTGACTGGAAGCTTGCAAGCATTCTGTCTCGGATGCTGCCCACACCAGCCAGTCGTCCAGGTAGGCAACTACCTGAATCCCCTTTAGGCGTAATTGTTTGAGAGCTACGCTCGCAAGCTTCGTGAAAATCCTTGGGGCTATATTTAGCCCGAATGGCATGGCTCTGAAGGCGTATAGTCTTCGTTGTAGCTTGAACCCTAGGTAGGGGGAGAGTCGACGGTTGATTGGAACGTGCCAATAGGCGTCTGACAAGTCTGTGGAGACGGAATATGCCCTCTTGGGCAGTAATGTCCTTATGTGTTGCCGTGTTAGCATCTTGAATTTGCAATTCACTATGAACTTGTTGAGTGGCGACAAGTCCAGAATGACTCTGAGCTTTTCCGAGTCTTTCTTAGGAACACAAAACAGCCTCCCTTGGAATTTGATGCGACTTCACCCTTCGGATCACATTTTTCTCCAACAGTTCTTGAACGTACTCCTCCAGAACGGGGCTGGAGTGTTGGAAAAAACCGAGGGCACGGGGGGTGGAGTGCTGTACCAGCTCCAGCCCAGTCCGTTCTTGAGTAGGCAGTGGGCCCAGGGATCGAAGGTCCACCGATCCCGAAAATTCTGAAGTCTCCCTCCTACCAGCATCATCTCACTTGGACTGCCGTCCTGAGGTCTTGCCTCCCCGACCGCGACCGCCCCTGAATCCCCTTCCACTTGAGGGGCGCCTAGACGAGCCTCTGGCTGCTCCTCTAGGCTTTGCTCGAAAGGAAGTAGACTGCCCTTCGAACGTTGGGTAGAACACCGTGGACTGTGTCGACACGGCCTGGGGTACCCACTGGAAAGTGGTCGGGGTTTGTGCCACCATCTGGAGCACTGAAGGCATCAGCAACTGCTGTTGCTGTTACTGTTCAACTGGCTTGGCTGGCCGAGACGGTAGCCTAGGCCTTTTAGTCTTCCTCTTCGGTTGGGGACCCTCATCTGGAGAAGACTTTCTCTTGATAGACAGGCCCCACTTTTGGAGAAGATTTCTATTCTCCGTGGCGGCCTTATCCACAACTTCTTTGACCAATTCGCTAGGGAAAAGGTCTTTGCCCCAAATGTTGGAGGAGATTAGTTTCCTTGGCTCGTGCCTCATCGTAGCTGAGGTGAACACGAACTCCCTACAAGCTCTCCTCGCCCTGACGAAGCTGTAAAGATTCTTCGTCACTGTGGCCAGATGAATCTTGGCCACTACCATGAACATTTCATGGACCTTGGGGTCACTTGCCATCGTCTCAAGAGTGGTCTGAAGAGACATTGAGGCAGCCAGTCTTTCTTTTGTCTCGAGCTCTCTCCGCAAAATAAAGTCAGACAGCTTAGGGAGGTTCTCACCGAACTGACGTCCGGCAATATCAGCCTCCAACTTCCCGACTGAGAAGGTAAGATGAACGTCCTTCCAGTCCTTGTGGTCCATGGGTAGGGCCAGCGACAAGGGTTTACACTCCTCCAGGGAGGGGCAAGGCTTGCCAGCCTCGACTGCTTTTAATACAGCCGCAAACCCTTTCTGCAAAAAGGGGAAGGCTCTAGCAGGAGAGGACACAAAGGAAGGGAGCTTCTTACTCAATGCAGTAACTTTTGAGTTTGTGAAGCCCCTCTCTTTCATCGAAGATGAAAGCAAAGCTTGAGCCTTAGCATGGTTCATCACTATGACCTCCTTCGGCTCTGTCTCCTCCTTTGAAGCTGGTTCCTTCCTCAACCGGACATAACAGTCTGGATATGACCCTTTGCTGGGCCAGAATTCCACTTCCTCAAGGGGAACTGAACCCAGCTTATCCGACATGACGATCTTTCCAGTCGTCATCGGCATGTGCTCGGCATATCTCCACGGGTTAGCATCTGAGCACAAGGGAAGGTCTTTCTCATTGAGCCTTTTCTGGGGCCCACGTGATGCCGCAAGCTTCTGCATCCGCAGTTCCATTGCAGCCGCCTTCTCCATATTCTCCTTCTGCATTTGTTGGATCATTCCAACAATGGAGGAGAGGGCCTGTCCCAGCTCTACTTGGAGAGCGGACGATGTTGAGGGAATAGGTTCAGGGATCAGAACCGGAGCAGCCGACACCTCGTTGGCTTCTTCCTCTACGATGTCTCGGGCTTGATCGTCATCCTGGCCTCCTGCCAGGAGGTCTTCCTCCAGACGCTCGGACACGTCTGACATCCTGTCGCCCAACTGGATGTCTTGCACGGCGACCGCCACTTCAGCATCCACCTGGATCTGAACTAGGGGATCTCCTCTTGAGGCTGGGGAATCACTGCATCAGCTGATGCCCTAGGGAAAAGGTAAGCCCTCATCTTCTCACTTGGAAGATAAGGTCCAGAGGTGTTCTTCTGGAAGCCCTTTACCCAGGTGCGAAGCTTCCCCCTTGATTCCGCTGTCCTAGGGGAATCAAAAGCTTCAGTAATCAGGTTAGAGCACACGGTACATACCTGGGGGTCGCAATACCGGAGCTCACCTTTGGAGACAGCGCATGCTGCGTGCCTCCTACATAATCCATGTCCGCAGAGGTTCTTACTGCGGACGTTGCAGAAAGCACTTCCGCACTTCGGACGTACCTCCTGCAAAGAGAAGAAAATTTCCATGAGTATCAAGTGAACTATGTATCACTGGATATGCACAGTTTAGCATAACAATTCAGAAAGGAAAGACACACACTTGTGTTTCCTTCACAACCAATTGTTGCAGCCTTCCAGATAATAAAATCAAATGGTTAATCTCTTCTAGAATAACCAATGCAAAGTTTCCAGAGGAAACAGGTGGAGCTCACACCTAAGCAATGATTTTAAAATCCTGGATAATAGACAAGAAAGAACTCACTTTCTTATCTGTAAGGCAACAGCAAAGGGCTGTGCAAGACAACACTAAAGTGTTAGAACACACAGTGCTGTACCAAGACTTATACTATAGTTTTCCTCTTACAGTATATGTTATTCTGAAGAATACTGGTACAGTATAGGAGGTTATATGCCAGCCGGCAAGTCACACCATAACTAGCTTTAAAGTATACTACTTAACAGCTATAAGGCGGCAGAACGCTGGTTCAAATGCATGTGCCGGCCAGCAGTAACTGCCGGCCGGCAACAGCCAATGTCGGCTACACAAGGTAGCACCCGGCTGCCGGCCTCTGCTCCTAGTGACCGGCAGACAAGGGCTGACATTAGCCGGCCGGCAAAGGTAAACAACCGATGCCAGCCAGCAGCAAAAGATCCAGAGGACTACGACTGCCCGGCTGCCGGCCTATGAGGCCGGCAGCCGGGTCGGGTACAGCACTAGAAGAAAACAGAATGGATGCCGGGATAAGAGTGTAAACTACCTCCAAGCCCGGCAATCCGAAAGAGTGCATATAAGGAAGGGGAGAATCTAATTCAGGCTTCCTGACCAATGCCGTCTGGCTCTACAGGCAGGCATGGATAAGGGACCAAGGGAGGTCCGGGCAGCACTCAAAGCAGAAGACCCTTGCCGGCCGGCAGACTCTGCCGGCCGGCAAGGGACTGAGTCAATTCCACATCCTAACCTATCCTAGGTCCAGATGTAGAATGACGTACAGTACTGTAATGGCTAGGCCATTACGGAGATAGAGGGGGGAAGGGACAAAAGAGGGTCCTACCAACCTTGCTTTAGTGAAGGATCACCCGCAGCCAAGAAAACTCATCTTAGCCTAAGGGAGATCCAAGGAGGGGGGCCAGCAATACTTGCCAGCTCCCAAAGAACCAAAGCAAGGAAGGTGTTGCAACTCTCAGGGAAAGAATCTTATCCTCCCACCGAGAACAGCAACAAGGACTAGTCTGCTAGATCACAAAAGAAGGAATCATCTCGTACAGAAACCTTCGGTAGTGACCTAAGGAGGCTAAGCCTCCTATGTCTGTGTCAGGCCAGCGAGGGAGACTCTACCTCAAGCCAGACTCAGACTAAAAAACTCTGATGTTCTGTCCCACTCTGAAACCAG
>NC_090729.1:22654923-22662423 GCF_036898095.1 Palaemon carinicauda | reverse complement strand
GCTGTGCTGGGGTTTCATCCACGGCCCACCAAACTCCATCTGAAGCTCCTCGTGGTGTAAATTATAGTAGTTACCTGTTGTGCTTTTCTTTCTTTTATTAATTTTATTTAAATGTTATTGTAAATACATAATTTTGTCAGTATTCATTGTATTATTGCTGACTGGTGACCTTTACCATTGTTATTTGTTTTGTTATGGCCCTTGATTCCCTTAAGCAAGGCCGGACTCGAACCAGTGGCCCGTAACATATTGGCGACCAAATGCCAGGATTTGCTAAGACAGTAATTTCAAATTAATTTTATCAAAGTCAAATTCCCTCCTTTTTCTGTCTTTAGCGACTTGACGAACCTCAATTTAATTTCAAGTAAATTATATAATCACTGGAGTTGGAACCGTGGAAGAAAACAGCAAAAGCATTCTATTCTCTTTGTTAAAGTTTTGTGTTTATTTGTGCGTGTGTTCGCACCGCGAACCCTTTTGTTTTGAAAACCGCGTGGTAGATTTTAGTCCTATTGTTTAGTTGGATAGCCAACCGCGTGAGATAAATTTGTGTTCTGTTTTTTTCTGAGTGTTTATTATCAAAGTGAATAATTTTTTTTCATTTATATGTATTGTGCAGAGTGAATGTTTAATTTTGTGTTAAAACTAAGTGAAGTGAAATTTACGAAAATTTAGGAGAATCCGTGGTACACTAAACCACGTGTTAATTTCCAGTGAGGCTTAATTCCCGTTTTGGTAACGGTAAGAGCACGTGGCATTCATTTTTTCAATTTTTCCTTTTGACAAGTAAGGGTATGTAATTTCTTTTTATTACTTTCTCGTGGGATATTATTTTTATGTACACTTTTTGAAGGGGATAATTTTCGTAAGACTGTAATATTGTTAACCTAAAGATAAAGGACTTATGATATCACATTTAATTTAAATTTTTTCAGTCAGGGTATAGGATCATTAAGATAAAATATTTGGGAGTGTAATTTATTAAATTCATTTTTTTTCCTAAAGGGAAAGTATGTAAAGGGGCTGATGTTTTTAACGAAGCATTAAGCAATCTCAGTGACATTGTCTGTTTTATTTAATTTGTTATACTTTAAGTATAAATACAAACTTTGCTTTAAAGTCACAGAGTTGCAAGTGGTGGTGTTGCAAGAACGCACCCACACATTTTTACAAATTCATTTTTTTTCCTTAAGACTAGCATAGGAGGGTCACACATCGTAGAGATTCCATTTTTTTCCTTAAGACTAGCATAGGAGGGTCACACATCGTGGAGATTCCATTTTTTTTCCTTAAGACTAGCATAGGAGGGTCACACATCGTGGAGATTCCATTTTTTTCCTTAAGACTAGCATAGGAGGGTCACACATCGTAGAGATTCCATTTTTTCCTTAAAACTAGCATAGGAGGGTCACTCATCGTGGAGATTCCATTTTTTTTCCTTAAGACTAGCATAGGAGGGTCACACATCGTGGAGATTCCATTTTTTTCCTTAAGACTAGCATAGGAAGGTCACACATCGTGGAGATTCCATTTTTTTCCCTAAGACTAGCATAGGAGGGTCACACATCGTGGAGATTCCATTTTTTCCTAAGACTAGCATAAGAGGGTCACACATCGTGGAGATTCCATTTTTTTCCTTAGGACTAGCATAGGAGGGTCACAGATCGTGGAGATTCCATTTTTTCCTTAAGACTAGCATAGGAGGGTCACACATCGTGGAGATTCCATTTTTTTCCGTAAGACTAGCATAGGAGGGTCACACATCGTGGAGATTCCATTTTTTTCTCTAAGACTAGCATAGGAGGGTCACACATCGTGGAGATTCCATTTTTTCCTTAAGACTAGCATAGGAGGGTCACACATCGTGGAGATTTCATTTTTTTTTTCCTGACTAGCCTAGAGGGTCACCTACTGTATAGTTGTGGTTCCAGTTTGTTTTGTCTAGCATAGAGGTCCACCCATAAAATTAGCAAAATGACTTCTGCAGAGATTCAGGACTTTGTGGCCCTTGCAGAGCGAAAAGGTTACGAAGGAGAGGCATTGCAAGCCTATGTGCGGGAGCTTGTGAATGGTGTCAATGCCCGGAGGAAAGCCGAGCAGGAAGAGTTTGAGAAAGAGAGAGAGAGAGAGAGAGAGCGAGAGCATGAATTGAAGATGCGGGAACAGGATATCCAGCTAGCACGGCTAAACAGCCCTCACCCCAACGGCACTCAAAATGGCCAAAGCTTCCCCTCCATGCCTGTCCACACACTCATTCCTCAGTGGGACGACAAGGATCCTGTGAGGTGGCTAAATGAGGTGGAGTCCGTGTTTAAGACGTGTGCCGTAGCAGAGGATATGAAGGCCCTACTACTGTCAAAGCATATGGCGGGGAAAGGGAAGAATGCTCATGCTGCGCTCCCTGCCGATAAACAGGGTAATTTTGAGGCCGCCAGGAAGGCCTTGATTGAGGCCTATAAACTAAGTCCTGAAAATTGGCGCTGTCAGTGGCGTGGGCTCACCAAGTCCCCCACGACATCTTGGTCTGATTGGGGTTTTCAGAAGGATAAGCTCAACACCCTTTGGGTCGAGGCTGCAAAGTGCACTACTTACGACAACCTTCTAGAGCTCTTCAAAACTGAGGACTTCCACAGGAACGCCCCACCAGCGCTCTCAATTTACATCTCTGAGAAAAATTCAGCCACGTTTAGAGCATGCTGCGAGTATGCTGAGGAGTACGAGGTAGTCCGGTTCAATTCGGGGCCCCCCAGCTCAGTCCCATTGGGTAAGTCTAAGCCCCGGAAAAATCCGATCTCCCCTACCAAGTGTGGCCATTGCGTGAGATCTAACCACTTGGAAGCCAACTGTTGGCTGAAGCTATCCGGTCAGTCAACTGAGTCCACGAAGCAGACGAATAAGCCCAAGGTTAAGGTGGCGAAGCCGAACTATGCCAGTGCATACTGTGAGGTATGTAAGTGCTACGGACACACAAAGAACTACTCACTATGTCCCAGCAAATCCTCAGCATCTTCTCCAGCTGCCCTCTCAATCTCTATCCGTGAAGCTCCCAAAAGACAGCCCGCTGTTGGGGAGATCACAGTAGCTCTGCCTGAAGGAGACGGCTCTCTGCAGTCGGTCAGAGCATTACAGGATACCGGTGCAGACCTTTCACTAATCTTATGGCACCAGGTGCCTATCGGTGCCAAAGTTCAGCAGGACAATCGCATGACAGTCCGTTGGATCAAAGGAGTCACTAAGGATCTTCCTACTGTGGAGTTGAGAGTGACCACGCCCCAGCTCAGCAAAAGGTGCAGGCTAGGGGTAGTGAGCGATCTCGGGCATGAGGGCTATGACTTGCTCTTGGGTTTTCAGAAGGATAGGCTCAACACCCTTTGGGTCGAGGCTGCAAAGTGCACTACTTACGACAACCTCCTAGAGCTCTTCAAAATTGAGGACTTCCACAGGAAACGCCCCACCGGCGCTCTCAATTTACATCTCTGAGAAAAATCCAGCCACGTTTAGAGCATGCTGCGAGTATGCTGATGAAGTACGAGCTAGTCCGTTTCAACTCGGGGGCCCCCCAGCTCAGTCCCATCGGGTAAGTCTAAGCCCCGGCAAAATCCGATCTCCCCTACCAAGTGTGGCCATTGCGGGAGATCTAACCACTTGGAAGCCAACTGTTGGCTGAAGCTATCCGGTCAGTCAACTGAGTCCACGAAGCAGACGAATAAGCCCAAGGTTAAGGTGGCGAAGCCGAACTATGCCAGTGCATACTGCGAGGTATGTAAGTGCTACGGACACACAAAGAACTACTCACTATGTCCCAGCAAATCCTCAGCATCTTCTCCAGCTGCCCTCTCAATCTCTATCCGTGAAGCTCCCAAAAGACAGCCCGCTGTTGGGGAGATCACAGTAGCTCTGCCTGAAGGAGACGGCTCTCTGCAGTCGGTCAGAGCATTACAGGATACCGGTGCAGACGTTTCACTAATCTTATGGCACCAGGTGCCTATCGGTGCCAAAGTTCAGCAGGACAATCGCATAACAGTCCGTTGGATCGAAGGAGTCACTAAGGATCTTCCTACTGTGGAGTTGAGAGTGACCACGCCCCAGCTCAGCAAAAGGTGCAGGCTAGGGGTAGTGAGCGATCTCGGGCATGAGGGCTATGACTTACTCTTGGGACAAGACCTCCTAAGAGGCATACAGCGCGTGCCCCTCAGGTGCATGAAAGCAGTTGAGCCGGAGCCCGAGACTGAGATTGCCCCTCCTGAAGAAGACAAATGGCTAGCTGACATTGACCTTGGAGAAGTACCCTGGCTAAGTGAGGTGGCGCGAGAGCCCTCCTCCTATAGCAATGAGTCTGAGCCTCGTACCCCGGAAACCTATTCCGAAGGAGCGGTGCTGCTCACCACCACAGGGAATGAAGCTAACCCAAATACTAGCCCAGGGTCTCGGGGGAGTCCGAGGGAGAAGCGTCCATTACCCCAGAGGACCTCGGGAGTCGGACGGAGCTTATCAAATCTCAGTTGTTGGACGATACGCTGAAAACCTACAGGGAAGCTGCTTACTCAGACGAAGCAGAGATGACTAACCTCTCAAAGGAGAATTTCCTGCTGAAGGAAGGGGTGCTCTTCAGAGTCACCCGAGGCCCTCACGATCCTGCAGAAGCCCTTTGCCGGCAAGTAGTTGATCCCCGTAATCTCCGCTTGGCGGTGCTACGTATGGCTCATGAGGGATTGGGAGGACACTTTGGTGTGAAACGCACTACCCACCTGATCCAGCCTCATTTCTTCTGGCCGGGATTGCAAGAAGAGTGTTAAGGCTTACGTAGCTTCCTGCCATCCGTGCCAAGTTGCCGGTAACCCAAACAAGTTGTGCTGCGGGCTCCTCTCCAACCCATTCCATCTGCAGGTATCCACTTCCATGATGTACTAGTGGATTATGTGGGTCCCCTGCCCCGTAGTAAGCGTGAAAATCGTTTCTTATTAACCATGATTGATCGGTTCACGCGCTACCTCGAAGCTGTACCTACCAGGTGCGCCAATACCAGTCATGCTGTCAGAGGCCTGACGCAATTTTTTTTGTAGGTTTGGGTTCCCAGCCACAGTCCAGTCGGATAAGGGCTCTCACTTCATGGCAAGAGATTTAAGGCAACAATGGAGTACCATGGTGTCCACCACCAGACCTCTACTGCATATCACCCAGAAAGCCAAGGACTCGTGGAGCGCTCCCACCAAACACTAAAAACAGTCTTGACGAAGTTAGGGGAGGCTGGCTCTTCGGATTGGGAGGAGAACTTGCCTTACGCTCTGTTCGCCTCCGCCAAGCACGCTCAGAAACCACAGGATACAGCCCTTTTGAGTTGTTGTACGCTCACTCCACACGTGGGCCACTTGACATACTCTATGAAGCTTGGGAGGACTCCTCCAAGGCCTCCTGGGTGGAAGAGCTGCCAGATATACAGGCTAAGTTACGAACTGCCTGGGAAATTGCCAAGGCTTCCGAGGCGAAGGTACAGGGCATCACAAAGGTCACGTAGATCGTGAAGCCCAGGATCGAAGTTTTGAAGTGGGAGACCAAGTTCTGGTTCTCCGCCCAGGAGAACAGAGACCGTTAAGCACAAAATTTACGGGCCCCCTCAAGATTCTTGGGAAGAAGGGTAAATTAAATTACCTAGTGGATTGTGGCATAAGGCGAGCCAAGTGGCTCCATATCAACCTGCTTAAGCCCTATCAAAAAAGGGCCAATGTGGTGGGTACTGTTACCCAGGTCCACTCACCCGAGAGCAACTCCGAGTCCTGGCCAACTTTAAGCTGGTCACCCCTGCGTTGGACACTGTTAAGAGGGGTATTGTCAAGAACCTCCTGCTACAGCACCCACAGGTAGTGCGAGACACACTGGGTCACACCCAACTACTAGAACACAAGATTGACTTGGTCCCAGGAACGTGTCCGATCTGCCAGAATTATTATCGGTTAAACCCCCAACGGGCTGAAAGGGTGTCGGAACAGATAAAATTGCTGCTCACCTTAGGTCTTATTGAGGAAAGTGAAAGTCCATGGGCATCACCGGTGGTCCTAGTGCCTGAGAGGGAGGGGGGGGATAGGCTATGTATAGATTTCCGCAAATTGAATGCGGGTGACAAAACCTGAGTCCTACCACTCCCTCGCATCGAGGATTGCTTGGAGAGCTTAGGGTGAATCACCATATCTAAGTAAGATTGACCTAGAAAAGGGCTACTGGCAGGTACCACTGGCAGAGGAGTCGCGGCCACTGACCGCATTCATAACCCGAGATGGACTTTACCAGTGTCGAGTGATGCCTTTTGGTCTTAGGAACGCACCCAGCTGCTTCCAGAGACTGATGAACAAGGTACTAGCGGGAATTTCCAACTGTGTGGTCTACCAAGATGACATCGTCTTTTTCTCCAAGGCCTGGGAAGAACACCTCCAAACCCTAGGGAAGGTGCTGAGGGCCCTCCAAAATGCAAATTTGGTCATCAACCTCAAAAAAATGCACGTTTGGCGGGACTGAGATTACCTACCTGAGCCACCAAGTAGGAAGGGGCAAAATAATGCCCAAAGATGCAAATATCCGTGCAATACAAGAGATGCCCTACCCTAGGACTAAGAAGGAAGCCCAACGATTCCTGGGGATAGTACAGTACTTCCGAGGTTTGTGCCCAACTTTTCTCAGGTAGCTGCTCCCATCATAGACTTGTTCAAAGGAAAAAAGCTGTTCTGCTGTACGGATGAATGCCGGGCGGCTTATGACCACCTAAAAGGCATTTTAATGAGCCGTCCCGTGCTCCGTGCACCAGACTACACTAAACCTTTCGCTCTCGCCGTGGATGCCAGTGACATAGGGGTGGGAGCTGTCCTCCGGCAGGAGGAAGATCAAGTCCGACACCCTATTGCATACTTCTCAAAGAAACTGAACCCTGCTCAAACTAGGTACAGTACTATTGAGAAAGAGCTCTTAGGCATGGTCTTGTCACTGAAGCATTTCGAATCATATCATGCTGACCATGAGTTCCCACTCACAGTCCTCACGGACCATAACCCTCTGACTTACTTGACGCAGTTCCGAAATAAGAATAAGAGACTCATGAGGTGGTGCATGGACCTCCAAGACTACAATTGGAAGGTCGAGCACATAAGAGGCACAGATAATAAAATAGCAGATGTCCTCTCCAGGCATTAGTGCTCAGGGTACAGTGCCATATCCATAGCCTGTAGTCATAGTAAGTAGGTAAATTTAGTTTGTATGAAAAAATATTAATTGACCTTGGTGTCTCACCAGGTAGATAAACTTGAGGAGCCATCTTGGCATCATTATTTGCATTTAATTCATTTTCATGTATTTATTTTATCCTTTTTTGCATATATGCCAATTTTCTTTAATTTAATGCCTACCACTGCACTAGGTCACTTAACTTTAAACATCTTTTACATTTTAATTTTAAATTTTGCATTTTTTAATTTTTTCAGTTGCTGCCTCACAGCCAGCATACTTATTTCTATG
>NC_090729.1:22617423-22629923 GCF_036898095.1 Palaemon carinicauda | reverse complement strand
ATGAAAAGAATTATATCAGCCTGTTTAACATGAAAATATTTGCTCGAAGATTAAACTTTAGAAGTTCTACTGATCCAACTACCCGATTGGAAGATCATTCCACAACCTGGTCACAGCAGGAATAAAATTGAGCATCATAATGGAGAAGGCCTGACTATTATTATTAACTGCATGCCTAGTATTACGAACAAGATGGAACTGCCCGGGAAGATCTAAATGTAAAGTAGGTTCTAAATTCTGGAAAATTATATGCAACCAACAATAAATTAGGAAATGCAATCTATACTATAGACATTGATTTTATCATGGCTTGCATCGAGGTTGAATACTTCCTGCCATGTAATGCAATCGAGCTTAGATAAAACTGGAGATCATGCAGGACCCTGGTCTATATTTTTTTTTTTTAAATCATGATTTTATATTTAAAAATAAAGGTTTTAATAAGTATATAGTCACAATTCCACATTATACTTTATAGTTAATTGGCAAGAATTCTAGAGTGTTAATGTCATACTAGTGTACCCACAGAGAACAGATATTTCTCCTAGGCTTCACTTGATTATTCTTTTTATAGCATAAATAGCTCAATTATATTCTTAATTTCTGAAAATTTTCATATATGTGTTATCAGACTTATATACAATTAGACAATGCAGCACTTACTGGGAAAATTGTGGACTTGAAGTCTGATAAGAAATAATGAAATTTTATTCATTATCTTTATTCAGACAGTGGTCGTCAAGGATACTTGGAATATTTTTAAATAAAGATACGAACTCCATATTCATACTAAAGGTTATATGGATGAGGTCATTTTCAGACTCTTGCTCAGCATTTATGTATCCTCTAGCCAAATAGTTCAATTATAGCATGTGCTATGTAACGAATAGATATCTTTGAAAACTTACATGAAGTTTTCGTTACTTTAGGCTGAATAGACATGGGTTTGAATCTCTGCCCGACCAGAAGCTATTACCATAAACTGAATTCCAGTGGATATATGTTCCCAATATAGAATTTGATATTAAATGCCATTTTGGTTGTTATTTACATTTACTGAAATTCACAAGTGTCGGTGGTGTATATATATATATATATATATATATATATATATATATATATATATATATATATATATATATATATATATATATATATATATATATGTGTGTGTGTGTGTGTGTGTGTGTGTGTATATATGTATAGATACATACATACATACATACATACATACACACACACACACATATATATATATATATATATATATATATATATATATATGTGTGTGTGTGTGTGTGTGTGTTTGTGTATAACTATGTATATATACATACATATATATATATATATATATATATATATATATATATATATATATATATATTGTATATATATATATTGTATATATATATATATATATATATATATATATATATATATATATATATATATATATATATATATATATGTACATATATATACATATATATATATATATATATATATATATATATATATATATATATATATATATATAAAAGCATGAATTTATGAATATGTATACACTAGCAACAGCTATCTTTGAAGCATTTAATGGTGCCTCCTCTTCTGAACGGAGAAAAGAGGTATGATGAATGATTGCATGGAGAAGATCTCTATATAGGTAATCATAACTCACTTCAGTTTTATTCAGCTGAGCTGAAGATTACGAAGTTCAGAATTTAGAGGATACACTTTCAGGAAATTAACTTTGCATATTAGAGCAGAAGTCAGCACCCTTTCTCTTCCATGAATTTGGTTTAAATGAAAAGCAGCATATAAATTTAATTTTTGAGAATTTTATGTGTGTATGTTAGAGAGAGAGAGAGAGAGAGAGAGAGAGAGGAGAGAGAGAGAGAGAGAGAGAGAGAGAGAGAGAGAGAGAGAGAGATATTCGTTTCGACATGGTGATGTGAAGAGTTTTACATCTCGTATAATTATATCAATAAGAAATTCAAACATGGAAATTTAAATTCCTCCATTTTCTTTCTCTCAGATTTTGTTTTTCTATAACTTCTTAGCAGAACAAATGTTTCATAAGTAAAACTTCAAGGAGCTATATCAGAGAGAAAGGGAAACGATCTATGATAAAAAAAAAAAAGGAAAAAAAAATACACTTCTCGAATGCCGTTCATAAATAGGTTTCAGTTTTTTCTTCTATTTTTCTTTTTATGGTTTATAAATAACATTTATGTACATGCAGATAAATTAGCTCTTGAGAATTTACCTATGTATATTTTCGATGAGTTGTTTATTGATGGGAGATTTGAATGCTCAACATCATAATTTGGGAAGCCAAGGTAGTCAAAATAGGAATGGTTTTATGTTAAATAACATCCTGAACACCTTAGACAATGTACGTGTCCTAGGGAAAGGAGAACCCACACACGTAAGAAGTGGCAGAATCGATTATGCCTTACTTTTTAATATGCCCTATTGCACGGCTGATGCTTCAGTCGTTGGTGAAATGGTGAGTGATCACTTTGCAATTAAAACTTCTTTAGGTATAGAAAAACAGATCGGTAGTAAAAAAACGGAAAAGGTTTTGTTTAAAACCAGATAAAAAACTGAGTTTTTAGAGGAGGTTAGCAAGTGGAATAAAGATTATAAAAATGGAAATGGTCATGATAATGATGAAAACAAATTCTATGACGACTTGCTTAGTGTGGTTGGCGGTATTTTAGATGTGCCTACGCCGAATTGTACAAATACTATGAACAAATCTACATATATAATGGATAAGGCAGTGCGGGGTTGGAATAAACTCTTATGAAAAGATCAGAGTAATTGGAGTAAAAATCCAAATGATAGTAGTAGCAGAGAAACAATGATAGAAAAAGAAAATGGGCCATCAGATGTGAGAAAAAAGGTAAGAGAGAAATACTGGGACAATTTTATGGAAGGTATTTCCTTTACAAAAACCCTCGGGGGTGTATGGAACGAAGTTAATAAGGTGAGGGAGAAAAAGAAGAGAGTTGTTGCTCACTCTGACTCGAAGAATAAAGCGAATGAACTAATGCGGGAATGGGCTGCTGCTGCTAGTGTCAGTGGTCTTCCAAACAAGGTCCAGGTTTCTCTGCGGATTAGGCAATTTAAGAGAAGACGACTTGTGGCATTGCAAGCAGCTGTGAATGATGAGACTCCTTTACCATTCACAAACGATGAATTATTGTTGAGCATCAAAAACGTAAATCTACTGCACCTGGTGAAGATTGGCTCACATATGACGTGATAAACTGTTTAATCTTGATGGAGGATAGCCCTCTGTTAGATTTGATTAATCTTTCTTCTGAAAATGGCAGATTACCGATCAAATGGAAAATTGCCATTATTTTACCTATTCATAAAGGGAATGGACAGTATATGCCTTTTTCTCTGCCATCCTGCTTATGCAAACTAATGGAAAGACTTGTACTAATTCGGTTACTCTTTGTGATTGGAGACCAATTGTCTTCAAGTATGTTTGGCTTCATAAAAGGACGAAGTACCTCTGACTGTGTTATCAAGGCCTTAAGTAATCCTAATGTAAAGTATAGGGAATTTGTGAATTTAAAAGGGGCCTTTAACAGCGCTAATGTTGATGTGATTTTAGAAGAACTTGTTAATAATGGCGTTAAAGGTGCGTTACTTAGGTGGATTGAGAGTTATCTAACTGAAAGGAGAGCCAAGGAATGGTATCAAGGATATGAGTCTGAAGAAATGTTGATGGAATTGGGCACGCCCCAGGGCTGTATACTTAGTCCTACCTTATTTAATGTCTTAATGGATAGAATACCGAGACATAGTTTTCCAAGAGGTACAGAGATTATTGTTTATGCTGTTGTTATTTTAAAACACTGTGTCAATGAAACAGTATTGCAATAGGCTTTGGAAGAGTTGGGAAATTTATGCATGCATATGGGTTTGGTGATTAATGAAAATAAAAGCAAAATACAGCTGTGTATGATTAATGGAAGTATTTTGGTAATTAATGGAAAGATGTAGGAAAAGGTAAACTGTTATAAGTATCTTGGCATGTACATAAGTTTTAATAAAACCAAAGATGAAATTGTTCACTTAAAAACGTGTCTCCTGCAAGATTAAGGCCCTTGCAAGTTTTAGCAAATCAAGGCAGTGGTGCAAGAATACCTGTCTTGAGTATGGTGTATATCAGCACAGTGCGCTCAGCTATTGACTATGCAGCGCATGTACTGATAATATGCCCTGAGAGGGACCTGAGATCTTTGGAAGTTTTGCAAAACTTGGCAATGAAAATAATTTTGGGTTATTCCATGAGTACAAGAATAGAACTTATGAGATTAGAGTTAAATCTACCTATCATTGCAGTTTGAATAAATGAGATAACAGCTATAGCTGGTGATTGTATGATTAGGAGAGGGGAGAACGCCTTAAAAATGGCTGCTGATATGTTTTCTGGTAATGGAGACGCTTCTGTTAAGTGTAGTAGTTATCTTAAGAAATTGTAAAATGTAATGATGAAATATGATGTTGTAAAGTATTGTGTTAAATTGAAGAAATCAGTACCTACTAAGCCGTGGTTATGTTGTAGACTGAAAGTTAATATTTGTACTTAGAGCTATAAGAAAAAGGAGTGTAATACATATGAATTAAAGCAGACATTCTTATCCAAAATTAGCGAAATACCAAAATGTAATGCCATGCACATGCACTGCGATGGTTCTGTTAATGGTGAAAGGGTTGGATATTAAGTTAGTGTACGGTAATATTATGAGGAAAATGTATCTATTGATGAGATTTTGTCTAAAAGAATTAAGGATAGTACTTCTACATCTGCGGCTGAATTGCACGCCATTCACGAAGGGCTGAAATTAGTAAAAAATGAGAGGAAGGTTGTATTTGTGTTTGTTGATTGTCAAAGTGCTTTGCTTGCCCTCAATGGTAAAGTCCTGTAGATATTGACCTGACAAATAGATGTAAAGAACTGGTTTGGGCTATAGAACGACATGGAAATTTTATAAATTTCTTCTTGGTACCTTCACATGTGGGTATTGATTTAAATGAGGTTGCTGATAAACTTGCCAAGGACGCCACCAATAAAGAGGATGTTGACATAGAGAATACTGTGTGTCTAAACAGAGTTAAGAAAGGAATGAGGCTTAAAAGATGTGTTGTGAGAAGAAGGAGATTCAAAGAATCATAAACAATGCAAGTGAAAATATGAATCACTATTTTTTGTATCAAATAATACAAATTTCACATATAATACGGCTTTATCTAGATTAGATACATTAGTGATGAGAATACGGTTGGGTTACAGATATTGTTGGCAGTATATTGATAGTGAAATTGTTTTCTGTAGGTTATGTGGTGAATCACGTAAGTATACACTACATCATTATATATTGGAATGCAGTAACTTATCAGAATTAATAAATGACAGGTATGGTATTTTCTAAATAATGATGTTTGTACCAGAATGGTCAAAAAGTTTCCTAACTTTTACTAGAACAAATTTGTTTGTATGATACTGTTTGATGATATTATCTATGTATATTTACACTATATTCGTTGGCGGGTTCTTTAGCATGCTAATGAACCCAATTTGATGTGATTTTTATGTCAATAAATCCTTTGATTTTGAATTTGAATTCGCTCGCTGACTCTCTCTCTCTCTCTCTCTCTCTCTCTCTCTCTCTCTCTCTCTCTCTCTCTCTCTCTCTCTCTCTCTCTCTCTCTCTCTCTCTCTCTCTCTTTCTGGATTTGGCAAACAACAAAAAATAAATAAAAAACAAAGCAAAAATTAATCCTCCATAAAAGGATGCACCTTCTAGTAGGTAATAGCTGTCAGAAAATTGGCTTTCGAATGCAGTCTGGGAAAGCTGTTTGGTTATGGCTTTACATTTTAGCTTTATGATGTATATATAAACCAATTCTTTACTTCTCTTGCAAACTAATATGCGGAGCAGTTATAACCTATACATGAAGGTCCAACTTCATAAGTATTGTGGGACAATTCTACTCTAAATATTTACATGGATGGCCAAAAAGATATATAAAAATTATATATATATATATATATATATATATATATATATATATATACATATATATATATATATATATATATATATATATATATATATATATATATATATACACATATATAAATATATATATATATATATATATATATATATATATGTATGTATGTATATATATACATATATATATATATATATATATATATATATATATATATATATATATATATATATATATATACATATATATATATATATATATATATATATATATATATATATATATATACACATATATGAATATATATATATATATATATATATATATATATATATATATATATATATATATATATATGTATGTATATATATATATATATATATATATATATATATATATACATATATATATATATATATATATATATATACATATACATATATATATATATATATATATATATATATATATATATATATATATATACATATATATAAATATTTAAATATATATATATATATATATATATATATATATATATATATATATATATATATATATATATATATACATATCTATCTATCTATCTATCTCTATATCTATCTATCTATCTATCTATTTATCTATCTATATATATATATATATATATATATATATATATATATATATATATAATATATATATATATATATATATATATATATATATGTATGTATATACGCATATTTATCTATATATATATATATATATATATATATATATATATATATATATATATATATATATATATTTACACGTATATATATACATATATATATATATATATATATATATATATATATATATATGTATATATATATATATATATATATATATATATATATATATATATATATATATATTCATATATATATATATATATATATATATATATATATATTTATATATATATATAAATATATATATATATATATATATATATATATATATATATATATATATATATATATATATATATATAAATATATACATTTATATGAATATATACATATATATATATATATATATATATATATATATATATATATATATATATATATATATGTATATATATATATATATATATATATATATATATATATATATATATATATATATATATATATATATACATATATATATATACATATGAGAAGTCTGGTGAATTTGATTATGTTATATTAGGGCGTCAATATCAATATAAATGTTGGCACTCTCAAGCCCAAGACAAATGTCCAGTATTTGCTTTTCCCACAGATTTCTGGTTTTAGAATTTACACCTCAACATAGTTGAAAAGGTTCAATCCATATGTACTACCAAACAACTTAAAAGAAAAGTCTCTTAGTCTGGGGAATCTCTCCTTGCCACATAATTTTCAGATATTCTCTTGCTTTACATTTTTTCACAAGCAAAACCTAGTCACACTGTAGCTCAAACAAATAAAGTTTAAGCTCTGGCAACTTTGCCTCTACATTAATTTTCGTAGGGTTGTTAAATATTAGAAGACTGGATTCCAGGTTTTTGCAGCCTCTGATTTTATTTTGGACACAGGATGAAAGGTCTGACTTAATATCATGTCACTAGCTCACGGCATGATGAAACGTATGAAAAAACAACCTTTCTTAAGCAAGCCGTGAATAGCAACTACTTTTAGTGGAAAGCTTCAATGTACCCAGCCACATGAATTTTTTACTTTTTTTCTGGTTTTTTTTGTAGGCTAAGAATAAGTACATACAAGTGGGTTAATCTGTTTGTGAGAAATACTACAGAGAAAGCAAAATCTTTACCTTGTAGTTTAGTTTTTCCACAATTTTGTTTTGCCAGGTGGTTATTTTACTTTTGTGTCGCACATATATCACACACGCTCGTACACCTTAACGCCATTTCTGTTTTTTTTTTTTTTTTCACGTTATTGTTATCGCTCTACCCTCGTGCTGATAAACTGTTTAGGCCTGTATGTTTTTGAATCATTGTGTTAGAATTTTTATGCCATTTGGATTATATAAATTCATGCTCTATCAAAATAAAGTTAGTTGCATTCATCTCAGTACTCAGTTTTTACCAAACTAGCATATGACTCATTTGGTGACCACCGGAGTGTCCATCTCCCTCCTCCCTTCCCGTTCGCTACTGGGTCTTACTGTTTTATGATGCTGCCCTCAGACACTGACTCTATTATCAACGCCATGTCAATGAAACTACTGTCCTTTGCCAGCGAAGTCCTCACCTGGTTCCAGCATGCTGAAGTCCAGTTACGTTGTCTGAGTGATCCCCGAGGACCCTTTACTGGAAATCTCCAATTGGCTGTGCATGCAAGGGGACATGCCAATAATGTACGATGTCATTAAATAATACCTCCTGAAGCAGTACTTACCATCACCAGCAGCCGGTATATCAAAACTTTTTCAGGTCTCTAAACAACCATAGGTGAACCAAAACGCTTCGTGCGCCCTCAGGGAAAGGACCAATATCACTCACTTGCAACCTGCCTTAGATGGTTATCCTCGGGAAGTGAATCTACTTCGTGCATTTTGGATATGTCACCTACCTGAACCTGTATGCGCTTCCATCCATTATGTCCATATTTTACCAATGAAGGACCTGATAACCAAAAGTTGACGACCCTATGGACAGCCATATCATCACCTTCAAGTCCTCCATTAATGCCTCCATTCCTGATGAAGTGGACAACTATTCAGCATCGACCAAAGCTGACGGAAATGAGGTATGATGCAGACAACCAACCTGTGATGTGCCAGAACGGCGACAAAACTGCTCATCGCCCACCACTTGCTCACGCCCTAACCAACGACCTCTACGGACTACTCCTGAAACCCAACGGCCACAGTTATACTACTACCACTCCAGATTCAGGGCTGCTGCAAGGAAATGTGTGAATGGCTGTCAATGGCTAAAAAACTTAATAGTAGGCCATGACTAGGAGAGGTCACTAATCTCTCCTTTTTACGAAATTCAGGTACAGGCGAGCAATTTTTGGTAGACACGGGTGCTTGCCCTTCTCTTCTGCCAAGGCCACTATCCAAAACACAGCGTAGTCTATCTAAGTCTGCTAACATCCACCTGGTAGCTTTCAAATGATCTACGATACCCACCCACGAGTATAAAATCCTCACACTATCATTTGAAAGTGCCTAACATAAATGGAAGTTTCTCGTGGCTGATGTAACATTGCCAATCCTCGGTACAGATTTCTCTCACAGTTCCCACTCCTGGTTGATGTCACTCACCATCGGTTAGTCAACTCGGATTCGTACTCCTCGGATTCCCTCTAACCTGCCCCTCTGACATCAATCTCCATATCAGCACACTCATGGATGCTTACACATGCATACTTACATTTTACCTTGAAGTTTTCCATCCAGAACATGGTCAAACGCTCAGGGATCCTGCTAAGCATGGTATGTATCACCATATCAAGACAACAGGGGCCCCAGTTTTTGCCACATTTAGATGTCTAGCACCGGATTGTTAGGCAGCCGCTAAACAAACTTTTGCCATAATTGAAGGATATGTCTTTAGTCACAAGGCTTCAAACCCACTGTTGTCACCTTTATGCCTCGTCCTAAGAAAGATTGCTCTCTATGTCTGTGTGGGGATTTCAAGTGCCTAAAAATAAGAGAGAATCTGATGGCTATCCGTTCACAAACTTCGTCGACTTGACCTTCTGCTTCCAAAAAGCTAAGGTTTTCTCCTCGCTTGACCTCCTGAAGGAGTATTATCACGTACCTATGAACCCAGAAGACATCACCAAGTCTGCCATAAGTGCCCTCTTTGGTATGTACACTTTTAATTACTCCTGTTTTGGCCTTCTTAATGCTGGGGCCACTTTTCAATGTCTCATGGATGGCAGCTTGTGTTCTCTTTTTCCAAAGAGGAACACTTCCCTCATCTATGCATTTTGCTCGACCGGCTACAACAAATTGGCATTATAGTCCGGTACGAGAAGTGTACCTTTAGCTCCAACAAAGTATAGTTCTTGGGACACCGCATCACTCATGAAGAAGTCCACCACTTCCCTGAGAGGTTAGAAGCCGTTCATAATATCCTCACCCACTTGACTGTCAAAGCACTGCAAGAATTCTTGAACATAATCAACTATTATTACCGTTTCCTGCCAGCCATCAACGGCACTCTTGGCTCCCTCTACGCTACCCGCCAAGGACAAGCCAAAAGACTTGAAATGGGGTCTCCTTCAAGTACGGGCCTTCTGTAATGCAAATAATGCCCTATCAACCGCTGCTACTCTCACATTTCTCATGATACATGCATCACTCCCTCTCTCCACTGATGCCAGCAATGTCGCTATTGGGTCAATACTCGAGCAGGTGGTCAATGGCTTGTCATGCCCATTGCCCTTCTTCAGTAGAAAACTGTCCAAGGCGGAACGCAGCTACTCTACCTTCGACCGTGAATTGCTGACGGTGCACTTGGCAGTATGTCACTTTCGCCACTTCTTGGAAGGTATGCTCTTTGTCATTCGCAAGGACCACCTTCCTCTGATGCATGCCTTCACTCTTCAGTCCGATGGCTGGTGTGCCAGTCAACGCCGACATCTCTATACCATGACTGAATACAATTTTAGTCTTCAACACTATCCTTGGAAAATGAATCCTTTTGCCAATTGCCAGTCATGAAACACATTGGTCACCATTCACCTGGAATTGGATTACAATGCCTTGGCAGAAGCCCAAAGAAAGGATCCAGAGTACGAAGCATGTAGGACATCGTGCACATCTTTCACGACGACTCCAATACTGCCCTCCTTCGTGATGTCAGTCTGGTAGACCTATATTGTGGATACCTTCCACCATGCCCGGACTGGTGTTTGATTTCATTCATGGCCATTCACACCCTTCACACAATTCTACTGCACAGCTACCAAAGACAATGTTCATTTGGCGTTGCATAACTAATGATGCTAAGGATTAAGTACGTGCCTGTAGTTCATGACTAACCTCAAAAGTACATTGACAAATGGATTCAGGAGTGGACACCTTTCGTCAACTTCAGCAGGGCTTTCCCACACTCACATCAATGTTGTAGTTCCCCTACCCACATCACAAGGACATCGTTACCTGTTTACAGTCATTAACAGCTTTATTCGTTGGCCATAAGCCTATCCCATGGAAACTGCAACGTCGCCTCATCTGTCTTAATCTCAGGATGGGTAGTGAGATCTGGTATCCCTGAGCATATTTCTTCTGATTGCGGGACCACTTTCATCTTTATATTGTGGATATCATTAGCTAATCTCCTGGGAAACACCCTACTTCAGACAACTGCATGCAAGCCTGCTGCCAACAAAATAGTTGAACGTTTTTACTGCACCTTCAAAGCCGCTTTGATGTCCTGTCGCAAGGGCTCCAACTGGTTTATTCAGCTTCTCTGGGTCCTCATGGAATTAAGGACCACTCCTAAGGACACCCTAGATGTCTAGGCAGCTGAAATGGTGTATTGCAACCAATTAGTCATCCTTGCTGAAATTTTTCCATCAAAAACCTCGTCCGACAATCTCCAACACCTACGTCATGTTGGGGAAAATTAATCCATGCCGCCAGACTTGCGCAATGACACCGACGAGCAACCTCTAAAACCCTTTATATGGGCCTTCATCTTGTAATCCATCGATAAAGAAAGGGGTTCTAGCTAAACATTCGTGGAAAAAAAATCTTGGTCTCCATTGATCGCCTTAAACCTACTTATCTCCAGTGGAATTACCCAACTATAGTGTTCCTCTTCAGAGCAGGGCACAGTATTTGACTTGTATGTCTCTGTTAGGGAGGATCCTTGCACTGTATGTATATCACACACGCTTGTATACTGTAACAGTTTTTCTGTTTTGTGTATATTATTGTTATTACTCTCCACTCGCACTGATAACTTTTTTATGCCTGTAAGTTCTTGAATCATTGTCTTTGAGTTTTTGTGCCGTTCTTGCTTAGAACAGGTTATCTATAAACTCATGGTCCATCAAAATTACGTTAGTTGCATTCATCTTCCTACTCAATTATTACCTTACTGGCTCCTCGTACACACTACTTGACTTTCAGGGCTATTTTCTGGTCCTACACTGCAGGGGAACCATAATCTGAAGAATACACAATTCTGAATCATTTTACCGGCACTAATGTTCTTCAAGGAAATATATGAATTTTCTTATTACCACCTCTGATTAAATTCACTACCCTGACCACACACCACAGGACATCACTCATCTGAAATTCATGGCCACATAATGCTTCTTAGTGGATAATGCAGTTCAGTGAGATACAATCTATATAATTTTCCTTCCATAAACCAACCTGTGCTACATTACGGTCATTCAAAGCTCTTGCAATGTTAGAGTATTTTTCAAATCCTCCATATTTTTTTTATAACTGATTTAAGTGCAGCATAA
>NC_090729.1:22599923-22612423 GCF_036898095.1 Palaemon carinicauda | reverse complement strand
GTCTCCTTCTTGAGCTTTTCACTCTGTAGCCACTTCTCTATTTCCTTACTTGTGTCCCAATCCTTGTATGAAGTTATGTGTTGTACGTCAAGGTAAATTAGCTCTATAATCATGAGAATTCCACTACACCTAATTATTCAGCATGTTGTTGTAGTAAGATATCATCTTGCTTGCGAAGGTAGTTAGTAGCGTTTGTGTGTTCTCTTAGACAAGGCACTCACCTGAGAGTGTGAGCTGTAAGACAGTGTATTTACGAACCTTTTGTAATAACGTAAAAAAAAAAAAACCATGTTCCGATGTCTCATTATCCATTAAAATCGGACATATTGGTGTCATGTGTACGAATACATGTTTGTGTATGCTTTGAGCGAAGCTGTTCTATGAGCCGGTAAAATAAAAGTTCAAGAAGCCTAGATACACAAGGACTAACATTGCAGACGCTGCTGCTGCAAGAGATAAAAACGAAGGAGCAGTTGGCTTTAGTGAGGCTGATGAAGAATAGAGAATGGATCATAAAACAAAGGATTTGGGAAATATGTTGAATAACCTACCAGAGTTAATGAACAGATTTCTGGTTAAATGAGAAGAGGAGCGGCTCGGGACCGCAGCATATCCGGCGTACATAAATGAAGTTCAAACACACATAAGTGAAAGTATACATGCACAGCTGAGTAAAGATATGCAAATTATAGTTCAAAAGTTGCCAGGACTCCAGCCAAGTTTTAGGCCTTTGGATGATCAACGGCCTAACGAATGGTTTCAGTTGATCGAAGTGTTCTTGAGAGACTTTGAAGTAGTCACATATCGGTAGTCGGAGAGAAAAAAAGCTATTAAAGTAATTAGATTACTGAAAGATGCTCCTGCAATGGAGGCAATGTGTTGGCCACAAGACAGTTTAAGAAGTTATACTGAAATAAAACAATGTTTAATTGAGAAATATGCTTTGCCTGTGAGAAAGGGGGACATAAAGGAAGAATTACAAACCCAGAATTCGGGACGGTGAATCCGTTCTTGGTTTTGCAACTTGCATTTTTCGCGATTGTGATTTGTTTGTTACCCGGAGTGCCAATCTCCCAGAAGGTGATAAAAAAGCAATTGGCTGAAACATATTCGCAGGTTTCTAAACCCGTACTTATGGGGTTATTTCTTTGGTGACTATCGCTTCTTAGCAGAATTAGTGAGCTTGATACAAAACATTTTAGACAATTTGACAAAAGAAAAAAAGACTGAGAATAACTGCCCAGATTCCGAGAAGTTGGCAGTCATGAGAGGCACTTACCAACCCCAAAGCGGGAGAGGGGAGAACATAGTCAACAGGTGAGAAGACTCTTCAGATTCTGGCACTGTGGGGGAGAGGGGAATCTACAAGTGCAGTGCCCCAAATAAGGATCCACCACTGTTACACTTGTCAGGCCTACAGTCATCTATCATGACAGTGCCCAGAAATAAATGCCGATGGCGGGCGGGCTGTGGCAAATGCACACATCTCCCCACCCAATATCCGAGGAAAAGTAAACGGAGGAAGGGGGGGACTAAGGGGATCGATACCCGGCTACATAACATGAGAAGTAGCAGCCAAGGCAGTGGTGAGTGTGACGTCGACGGACGTGGTAGAGCAGGCACTGGGACCTACATCGATACCCCCGACCTCACATCCGAAGTACTAGGGAGAGGACCAGAGGACTGCGGTATTGTAGCCAATGTCATTGGCCCGTACCCCATATATCCTAATGGCCGGCTAGGAATGTTAGCAGTTATGATTGACCTACCAGATAAATCCATTCGAGTGCTGATCGACACAGGAGCCAACATTTCACTGATTGAAAAAAGATTCTCCTAGAACCCACTATATTCAGCGGCATCCATCATCGTCGACACGCCATACAATCATCGTCAACTTTAAGGTGGGATCTGGGAAGTTTACAAATGAATTTTTTTTCTCGCCTGCCTCAGGAATTCAGAATTGAGGCTCTTTCAGGCATTGATATCATAACCAGTAATCAAATATGCATTTTTTGGGGAAAAGATACAATAACAGTAAAAGCAGGAGGGTGCATTTTGCCGATAGAAAGTCATGAGAAATTAAGTGCTTGTGCAGGCACGGAGAGACATTTAAGTAGGGTAACTGCTGTACTTACGAGCATATCAGTGACTCCGTGTCAGCCTCTTTCGGAAGGAACCAAGTTTGTTGTTAAACCCCATGATAATTGGGCGCACCTAGTCTTAGAGTGCTTATCAGAAATAAAAGAGAACAGAGCTGATATAACAATATACAAGATACCCATTAATTTCAGGGGGAGAGATAGAAAGGGAAACTAGTAAATTAAGGTAACAGGGGATAATTGTGGATAGTGAATCCCCCTGGGCTTCTCCAATTGTAGCGGTTAGGATAAAGGATGGCTTCGTAAGATTGCGTGTTGATTATAAGAAGTTGAATGCAGTCACTAAGGATATTACATTTCCATCGCCCTCGATTGAAGAATTACTTGTGAAGGTACGGGATTGTAAATATTTCACATCTATTGATTTGAAGTCCTGATATTATCAAATACCCATTCAGGAAGACAGTAAATGTAAAACGGCATTTATTGCTAACGATCAACTATTTCAGTTTAATTTTCTTCCTTTAGGTGTTAAAAATGCTTCAAGTCGTTTTTTTAGAGTAATAATGGTGGTATCGTATCCCTTAATTGCCCATAAGGTTCTTTTTTATTTAGACGATATCATAATTACAGGGAAAACACCTGAAGAACATAACGATAATATTCGTAAAGTCTCAGAAATACTGCAACGTAATAGAATGAAAATAAACTTGTGAAAGTGCAAATTTTTCTGTAAACAGGTCGAATTTTTAGGTCAAATAATAATCCCAGAAGGTATTCTACCCTGCCCCAGTAAAGTAGAAGCTATTAGTGATTTCCCCAAGCCACGTACCCGTAAGGAAGTAGTGGGGTTCCTTGGGGTTGTTGGTTATTACCGTAAAGATGTTTTGGAGGCATAGCAAGACCCTTAGATACTTTCAAGAAACAAAAAGTAATCAATTGGGGAGTGAAAGAAGAAAGGGCCTTTAACCATTTGAAAGCTGTCTTAACTTGCAGACTTACTCACATATCCTAGATTTGATCGTCCATTTTTAGTGACAATAGATGAGAGTAGCTTAGCTATTGGTGGCTTAGTTTCTCACCAATATGAAAAAGGTAGAGAGTGACCCATTTGTTTTGCTTCCAGGGCATTAAAAGGGGCAGAAAAGAATTATAGTACATTCGATCGAGAGGCTTTGCTAATTCATTGGGTTTTAGAGAGGCATCGGTTCTTTTTATTAGGTCAGTCGATTAAGTTGCAAAGGGATCATTGCCCCTTATGTGATTTGTACTATAAAAATAATTTTACATCTAGACCAGCGAGGTGTATTGATTGATTGTTAGAGTTTAATATAAAGGATTTTCACCACATAAAAGGTTAAGCTAACAAGGTAGCTGATCCCCTCTCTATAGGCGAGGTAATAGGAGTAACAACTAGGGCACAAAAGAGGAACGAAGAACGTAAACAAAATAATGAAGACCACCATCAAAATAGAGAAAAATAGAGAACAGGATGTGAATTCACCCAAGGAGCAATCAGAAAACGGGATCATAGAGAGAGAGAGAGAGAGAGAGAGAGAGAGAGAGAAAGAGAGAGAGAGAGAGAGAGAGAGAGATAGGAGTGGTGAAGGTGAGTATATGTGGTGGCCAAGGACATGACCAGGGGTGTTCAGGATGAATGCCCTGATGATGCTGGTAGGATTGACTTGGGAGGTTTGGACATAAAAGAAGTCGGAGAGGGACATAAAAAAAAGGAATGAATGGAAAGAGTGCGAGCAGTGATTAAAGGGGAATCGGAGAGTTATCCATCATTTCTGAATGTGCCTCGTGATAATTTTCTATAGGAAAGGATATCTTATATTGTGCTTACGGGAAAATGGGAAATGAATTTTGTGCATGGGTAGTTCTTCCGTCTTTAATTCATTGAGCCATCCACATTGTGCATGCAAGTCCGTATGTAGGGCATTTAGGGATTGATAGAACATTAAGGAGAGCACATGAATCCTTCTTTTGGTTAGAAATGAAAATATCTATAAAAATTATATAAAATGTCGGAATGCTTATAACTGTTACAAAGAACATAAAAAGACTGAACCGAAAGCTAGAAATGGCCAGTGATTCCTATTAAACTTTATAGGGTGCGTATGGATGTGGTAGGACCATTTCAAGTGGTTTAACACAACATAAGTATATAAATGTATTTGTGGATGCATTTACTTGGTACACTCATATTTACGTAATGTTGGGTAAATCAGCAAATTCATTAGCCCAGGTGCTTTGCTCTTTCTTTACTAGGTTTAGTTGCCCGAAAATTTGGATAGGTGATAATAATCTCGAGTTTAAAAATAAGGTTGTGAAATCGGTCACGAGCTTGATGAAAATTGAATATTTTCAGTGACCGCATAGGCCTTCAGCTAATGGCTTAGTGGAATTGCATGATAGGGAAGTAGTTAAAATTTTACGTTACATAGTGGCGGATGACCCCCTTCATTGGCACGCCATGCTTCCTACAGCTGAGCTAGCTTTGAACAATGCATATGATGCTTTGCTCAGGGACACGCCTTTAATTAGCAACAATTGCCAAATTATTCAAATGCAAAATACCGTGTATATTTACTAAATCTATTGAGGGGAGTAATGAACACCATTGAAAGGTTTTTGAAAATGGCTAATGAATAAATCAGCTCAAAGTTTGATGGTCAATTCAAAACCACACAGGTAAAAGTATTTGTGGGTGATCATGTGTATTTTGAACAATTACAACCTAGGAAACCCAAACTAGAGCCAGCGTATTTGGGTCCGTACCAAGTAAATATGGTTAAATCTAACATTGTAGTGATACATAGCATTATCATTACTTCAGCGTCTGAACATCTTCTGGCACATATACATGTGGTGCCTGAAGAGGAAGTTTTCAAAAGTGTCAACCAGAGTGTTCTTCCTTATCCCTGCATACGTCACTTTCCTCGAGTTGATGAGTAAAATTTCCATTTTTTCTTTGCTGTTGTTGTTTGAACAGACATCATTTATTCTTTTGACGTTTTAAATAAACTTGATGATAACAATGCGTTCATATGTTGATGTTTAATGTATACAAAAAGTATTCAGGTAATTTTGCTGAATGTGGCAATACGTACGACATACTGTTGAGTGATCCTAAAAAAAAAATCAGAGGTTAAATAGGTGAGGTGAGGTCCGTCAGGTAGATGCTGTATTATTTATGTATTTATATGATTCCTGGTTGCTGGGGCCGGGGTGGTTCCCGAAGGGAAAGTGGCTGCTGGATTAAAGTTCAACCTTGTGAGAAGGAAGTGTTAGAGAATGTTTATATGTAAATACCTTATACTTAAAGTTATAAGAGAAGGGAGGGAAGATGAATGATTTTCTTGGAAAAACGGCTAGTCGCCACCGGTTGATGGTTGCTAGTGCAAGTGTAGTCGTAATTTAATAAAAAAAAAGAATGGCAAAATAGTGGTGGTGAATTGTGTTGCGAAATTGTGCCATAAACCCTGACAAGTAAACTCGAGGAATGAAGGAATGTCTATTCCTACCCCTGTCCTGTCCCCCAAAAAGCCTGTATTGACTGCAACCAGAGGGAGGTTATTGATGAGGTTGCGTAATACTGAGGTTGATATGATTTTTTTTTTAATTTTGGTATTCTCTATTTTAGTTGCAGAGGCCATAAGAAGGAATGAGTGAAATTATTTATATTGTATTGTGAACCTTTTTACATGTAATATTTTATTTTTTTTTCATTTTTTTTGGTGGAAGATGTGTTATTATTTGGGTGATTTCCATATATATATATATATATATATATATATATATATATATATATATATATATATATATATATATATATATATATTATTATTATTATTACTATCCAAGCTACAACCCTAATTGGAAAAGCAAGACGCTATAAGCCCAGGGGCTCCAATAGGGAAAAAATAGCCCAGTGAGGAAAGGAAATAAGGAAATAAATAACTGAAGAGAACAAATTAACAATAAATCATTCTAAAAAAAGTAATGTCAAAAGAGATATATCATATATAAACTATTAACAACGTCAACAACAAAAATGTCATATATAAACTATAAAAAGACTCATGTCCGTCTGGTCAACAAAAAAGCATTTGCTCCAACTTTGAACTTTTGAAGTTCTACTGATTCAACAACCCGATTAGGAAGATCATTCCACAACTTGGTAACAGCTGGAATAAAACTTCTAGAGTACTGCGTAGTATTGAGTCTTATGATGGAGAAGGCCTGGCTATTAGAATTAACTGCCTGCCTAGTATTACGAACAGGATAGAATTGTCCAGGGAGATCTGAATGTAAAGGATGGTCAGAGTTATGAAAAATCTTATGCAACATGCATAATGAACTAATTGATCGACGGTGCCAGAGATTAATATCTAGATCAGGAATAAGAAATTTAATAGACCGTAAGTTTCTGTCCAACAAATTAAGATGAGAATCAGCAGCTGAAGACCAGACAGGAGAACAATACTCAAAACAAGGTAGAATAAAAGAATTAAAACACTTCTTCAGAATAGATTGATCACCGAATATCTTAAAAGACTTTCTCAATAAGCCAATTTTTTGTGCAATTGAAGAAGACACAGACCTTATATGTTTCTCAAAAGTAAATTTGCTGTCAAGAATCACGCCTAAAATTTTGAAAGAGTCATACAAATTTAAAGAAACATTATCAATACTGAGATCCGGATGTTGAGGAGCCACCGTCCTTGACCTACTTACAATCATACTTTGAGTTTTGTTAGGATTCAACTTCATACCCCATAATTTGCACCATGCACTAATTTTAGCTAAATCTCTATTAAGGGATTCACCAACCCCAGATCTACATTCAGGTGATGGAATTGATGCAAAGAGAGTAGCATCATCTGCATATGCAACAAGCTTATTTTCTAGGCCAAACCACATGTCATGTGTATATAGTATGAAAAGTAATGGGCCAAGAACACTACCCTGTGGAACACCGGATATCACATTCCTATACTCACTATGGTGCCCATCAACAACAACTCTTTGAGATCTACTACTTAAAAAATCAATAATAATGCTAAGAAACGACCCACCCACTCCCAACTGTTTCAGTTTGAAAACAAGGGCCTCATGATTAACACGGTCAAAGGCAGCACTAAAATCAAGGCCAATCATACGAACTTCCCGACCACAATCAAGGGATTTCTGTACTGCATTGGAGATTGTAAGAAGGGCATCACATGCTCCAAGGCCTTTACGAAAACCAAATTGCAAACTAGGGAATAGATGACTACCTTCAGCAAACCTATTAAGACGTTTTGCCAGAAGACGTTCAAAAACTTTAGATAATATGGGAGTTATGGAAATTGGGCGGTAATCAGTGGGACTTGAGCTACCACAAACACATTTACATAGAGGAGTAACATTACCAATTCTCCAACAAGTGCTAAAAGCTCCTCTTCTTGCTAACTTGCGTAAAATAACAGATAACTTTGGAGCTAAGAAATCTGCTGTCTTTATAAAAAACAAAGGAAAAATACCATTAGGGTCTACACCTCCATAAGCATCAAGGTCCATCAACAGAGCTTTAATCTCACGAGATCGAAAAGCTAAACTAGTTAGTTTAGCCTCAGGAAAACAGGAATGAGGAAGTTCAAGTTTTTCATTACTCTGTTTACTGTCAAAAACATCAGCCAAAAGGGTTGCCTTTTCCTTTGGACAGTGAGTGACTGAGCCATCTGGTTTAAGTAAAGGAGGAACTGTTGCATCTACACCAAAGAGTGCAGATTTAAGGGTAGACCACCATTTATGTTCCTGAGTTGTACCAGAGAGGGTTTCTTTTATGATTAAATTGTACTCCTTTTCAGTTGAGGCATAAAC
Organism: Palaemon carinicauda; assembly: GCF_036898095.1. Taxonomy (NCBI): domain Eukaryota; kingdom Metazoa; phylum Arthropoda; class Malacostraca; order Decapoda; family Palaemonidae; genus Palaemon; species Palaemon carinicauda. Next base: position 22,604,450 of record NC_090729.1, on the reverse strand, counting down.
TCTCTGAGCAAAAGCTCGAAGCTGAGTATAGTTATTCCAGGTCAAATCTGATCTGTTACCCTTCCAAAGGTGATAGGCCTCCTGCTTCTCCAAATAAGCACGTCTACAATCATCATTGAACCACGGTTTGTCCTTCATTCGGTACCTTAGCACACGAGAAGGGATACGCCTATCAATTATGTTGACTAGATTCTCATTCAAAGGGACAACAGGATCTACACTATTATATAATTGTGACCAATTCAAGCACAAAAGATCATGCAAAATCCCATTCCAGTCTGCTTGGGATTTCATATAAATTTTACAAGAATATGATATATCAGGGACAGGCTGCTCAGTCTTCACTAATAATGAAATCAAGGCATGATCAGAAGTCCCGACTGGAGAACCAACCTTACTAGTTATAACGCCAGGGGAGTCAGTGTATACGAGGTCCAAGCAATTACCAGACCTGTGAGTAGCTTCATTTATGATTTGCTCACAGCCTGATTCTGAGGCAAAGTCTAAAGCTCTTAAGCCATGGCGATCGGTAGGAGAGATAGAACTCAACCACTCCCTATGGTGAGCATTAAAATCACCAACAAAGACAAACGAAGCCTTTCTATCATCTTCTTGTATCTTAGCCATAATGGTAAGAAGACAATCAAAGATAGAATCATCCATGTCTGGATTCCGGTAGATTGAACACAAATAAAAGTTGTTATGCCTGCCACAAACTTTTATTACCTGAATCTCATGACATCCACATTGATAGCAGGACTTATGAGAAGCAGGGTACTCGGTCCTAATATACACCGCCATTCCCCTGGCCCTAGGAATGGAATCACGTTTCAGCATTATTGGCTTCTTAAAACCAGTTATAAGGAGCTCAGATGAGTGCCTCATATTAGAAACCAAAGTTTCTGAGCACAAAAGAATATCATACTGTCTGGACGCAACTGTAAGGTCTCGGATATTTGCATGAAGACCACGAATATTGCAATACAGAAGACGACATTGACGAAATCTAGGACGTACTGGTCCCGGATTCTGCTCAATGTCTCCAGACAGCATAAGAATTAATAGAAATAAAAAAGAGACATCATACTTAAAAACTAGATTAACAAGAATTAAAACAAAAACAATATGTACAGAATAATAATAAAAGTGATTGATGATATCCATGGACTATAGTAAAAAGTCGGAAAAACTGGTCAACATGGAGGAGCCGATACACCATGCAAGGCTAAATACCCTCCAGGATAGCCACTTCAACTGAAGGGAGGACAGTAAGGATGGTTTTGAGAAGAAAAAATCAGAAAAAGGAAAAGACAACCTCTTGATAAACCACCAGGCATCCATGGCCCTTCTATTAAGCCTGCCCAACACACCATTTCAAAAAAACAAGAGGAAGAAAAAAAAATAAGATAGAATAGTGTGCCCGAGTGTACCCTCAAGCAAGAGAACTCTAACCCAAGACAGTGGAAGACCATGGTACAGAGGCTATGGCACTACCCAAGACTAGAGGACAATGGTTTAATTTTGGAGTGTCCTTCTCCTAGAAGAGCTGCTTACCATAGCTAAAGAGTCTCTTCTACCCTTACCAAGAGGAAAGTACACTGAACAAATTGCAGTGCAGTAAATTAACCCCTTAGTGAAGAAGTGTTAAGTATCTCATTATTGTCAGATGTATGAGGAAAGACGAGAATATGTAAAGAATAGGCCAGACTATTCCGTGTAAGTGTAGGCAAAGAAAAAATAAGCCGTGACTAGAGAGAGGGGTCCAATGCAATACTGTCTGGCCAGTCAAAGGATCCAATATCTCTCTAGTGGTAGTATCTCAACGGGCGGCTGGTGCCCTGGCCAACCTACTACCCATATATATATATATATATATATATATATATATATATATATATATATATATATATATATGTGTGTGTGTGTGTGTGTGTGTGTGTTGTGTTGCATTTCCGTTCGGATTGTCCTCCATATATCATAGACTAGTTAGGCAAATACGCACCTCCTCCCGGAGTGGGCAGCTTTGTGAGGGGGGAGTAATTTCCTAATCCTTGTATGAGGATATGTGTTGTACGTCAAGGTAAATGAACTCTATAATCATGAAAAGTCCACAAAACCTAACTATTCAGCATGTTGTTGTAGCAAGATATCCTCTTGCTTCCAAGGTTAGGTAGTAGCCTTTGAGCGTTCTCTTAGACAAGGCGCTCATCTGAGAGATGTTCTGATGTATCATTACCCGTTGTCATGGGACACTGGTCAATTCTTCAGTTTGTCCAAGGAATTGTGTATGCTTCTTCTAGTCTTTTTTTTTTCTTTCTTTTTTTCCTAGTACACTTCTTGGTCTTCATTCTCCTTTATAAAATTTTCTTTCCATGCACTCTTTACCCATCTATTTTCCTTGATCTTAACATAATGACCCTGCACTGTACTTTCGATGTTGACCCAATCTACTTACTGATGAGTCCTTTTGCTCCTTCACTTCGTGGTACATGGAGCCTGTCAATATTCTCTCCTGAATAAGTGTTTGGTACATGTGCATTACCTTTATAGTTTTCTTTTCTATCCAGGTTGCATAGCTCTGACTTCTTCCACTCCATTATTCAAGCACTCTACCTGAGTTGCTTATCTCTGACTTTTTTCACCCCAATATTCCGGCACTACACCTGATCATTGGCCCTGCCCAGGTGTTTAAAGTCTTTACCATATTTCCAGAGCTGAGCTTTGACTTCATTATAGATTTGATTCTTAGCATGTATTCTCATCTGTTATTTTCCTTCATCTCTTGGTGTTTCATTGCCTCTCCTTCTATTATCCGGAGGTATTTGTAGCCTGCTTCATCCATGTCTTTGATGATATCTCCCTTTGGCAACTTTATGCCTTCAGTCTTTGTTATTTTTTCTCCCTCTATTATTATTATTATTATTATTATTATTATTATTATTGTTATTATTATTATTATTATTATTATTTATTTCATTTATATCGTCCTTTGTTAACAATGATCAAGATTTTTCTACTGTTCGTTAACTGAGTTTTAGGATCAAGAGCAGGTCATATGGAAGGATTTATTAAAATGCTATATAGAATAGTTTATATATAATAGAGTAGATACAGTATGTCAAATGAAAATTTCAAAGCGGGTTGCCAATCGTGCAGAGAAATATTTTCAGGGTTAGACTATATAACTGCAATACTTTGCCACAAATAAACCTTTCTGTGTAATACTTTATGCAAAGCTAGGTTTGAATTTATTTTTGACTTTCAACGAATCAATACTAATCATAACAACAACTACACAACTATAATAACAACAATATCAATCTTTCTTAAAACATAACCTTAATTTTCATGTCCTTTGTCTCCTATTGTATTCCTCAAAATACGTACCGTTGAATAATGAGGGAAAATATTATCCAACCTCTCTCTCTCTCTCTCTCTCTCTCTCTCTCTCTCTCTCTCTCTCTCTCTCTCTCTCTCTCTCTCTCTCTCTCTCTCTCTCTCCCTCTCTCTCTCTCTCTCTCTCTCTCTCTCTCTCTCTCTCTCTCTCTCTCTCTCTCTTCATCTGCTGTTCAATCCATCGCCCCAATATCCGCTTGTCTCCTAATCGATTTTGGTACGAATCGGATTCATGTTACAGGTTACGGGTTAATAAAGAAGAAAATTTATCGGGAATCAAAGGCAATTTCATTCTTATTGGAAAGACCAATGGTAAAACTGTTTAAAATGGTCACGTGTAAGAGCAGTCACGTCTTCATGTTGGAGTTTTTTGTGGATGCGTACATATTTGCGCATATATCAGTAAGTGGGTGAAAGAGAGAGAGAGAGAGAGAGAGAGAGAGAGAGAGGAGAGAGAGAGAGAGAGAGAGAGAGAGAGAGAGAGAGGATAATATGATTACATATGATTTGGCACAAATAAATCCTTTTCGATGACATAGCCCCATTTATTACAAAGGAAATTGAAACAAAAACATGAAATTACTAAAGGGGATCCCATACACAGTCAAAACTCTAGATGCAGAAACAAATTACTCATATAACTAATCAAATATAAGGATGATAAATGTTGATAATAACCGATAATAAAGACACTCATATTATGCACATAAAGATGATTGATTATGACACACGATCTTAAATTTCTGCAGATCGTAGAGGAATAATAAAGTTAAAACATAGATATTTTTATCTAACATACTATAACATCTATGTACTGCCTCTGTCCATCAACTCTTGTAGTATCGTATTTCTTATATATATTATATATATATATATATATATATATATATATATATATATATATATATATATATATATATATATATATATATAGTTTAGACCCATCTGAATTATGTATACAAACTTAACAAGGTTTCCATATTTCTTAAAAGTTTGATTACAGTATCTTTCTATTCATCTTCATTATTATCTAAGTCCATCTTTTATTTCATTTTTCACTAGCCATATTATTCTTGAGTTCTTGGTTCCTTTTTTATGCACCACAATGGAGTTTACGTTTTCTTTAGAATA
>NC_090729.1:22592423-22594923 GCF_036898095.1 Palaemon carinicauda | reverse complement strand
CAAGATAGCCTATTGAATCCTTGAATTAGGAGTCGTGTTATATCACAAGAGATACATTGAATTCCTGAAATAATAAATGAAGGTCTCCATTAAAAATCCATTGGTGTATGGAATAGTATTGCATAAGAAAGGGCCCTTGAACTGTAGAATTACTCGTTTTGGTATGAATGAAGATAGCCTATTGAATTCTTGAATCTAGTATCGTGTTTTATCACAAGAGAGACATTGAATTCCTGAAATAATAAATGAAGGTCTCCATTAAAAATCCATTGGTGATATGGAACAGTACTGCATAAGAAAAGGCTCTTGAACTGTAGAGTTACTCATTTTGGTATGAATCAAGATAGCCTATGGAATCCTTGAATCAAGTATCGTGTTGTATCACAAGAGAGACATTGAAATCTTGAAATAATAAATGAAGGTTTCCTTTGAAAATCCATTGGTGTTTTAGAATAGTATTGCATAAGAAAGGGCTCTTCAACTATAGAGTTACACATTTTGTATGAATCAAGAAAGCCACTGGGATTCTTCAATCAGGTCTTGTGTTATATCAAGAAAAGCATTGAAATCCTGAAAAAAAGTAAAAGAAGGTCCCCATTTAAAATTCATTGGTGTTGTGGAATAGTATTGCATAAGAATTGGGTCTGAAACTATCGAGTTACACATTTTAGTATGCATCAAGAAAGCCACTGGAATTCTTGAATCAGGTATCGTGTTATATGTCCTGAGAGGCATTGAAATCTTGAAAAATTAAATGAAGGTCTCCCTTAAAAATCCTTTGGTGTTGTGGAATAGTATTGCATAAGAAAGGGCTCTTGAACTGTAGAGTTATATATTTTTGTATGCATCAAGAAAGGCACTGTAATTCTTGAATCAGGTGACGTGTTACATCACAAGGGAGGCATTGAAATTCTGAAATAATAAATGAACGTTCCCATTATATATCCATTGGTGTTGTGGAATAGTATTGCATAAGAAAGGGTTGTTGAACTGTAGAGTTACACATTTTGGTATGCATCAAGAAAGGAACTGGAATTCTGCCTTTAACCATGTCATTACAAAATAAAACTTAAAAACCCTCGAACTAGGATTCTGCTATTATATTATTAGTAAAATATTAAAAAGGCACTGGAATTTTATAATCAACCATATTGGTACAAAATGAAAAAGACAATGGAATTCAGTAATTAACCATATTGGTATAAAATTAAAAGACAATGGAATTCTGTAATTAACCATATTGATACAGAATGAAAAAAAAATGCACTCAAATTTTGTAATTAACACTGTTTGTAGAAAATTGGAAAGGCACTGGACTTCTGAAATTTTGCATGTTGGTGCCATATGGGGATTTTTAATTCAACTTTATAACACAGCACTAGAAAGCCAAAGGAATTTTAGAAATAATCTGGAATCATGATACTGAATATATTGTTACTACATAAAAAGAAGCTGCAATTTTAGAAAAAGAACATATTGTTAAAGAACAAGAAAGGCAGAGGATTTCCAAAATAGCACTTATTGGTACTTCACGCGAAAGACACTTTAATATCAATTTTAAAGATGCTGGTACCTAACAAGATAGTCATTACTTAGATCACCCTTCCGTTTAAAAGTAGGTTGGCCTAGGCACCAACTACCCGTAGAGACTACCGCTAGAGAGTTACTGGGTCCTTTAACTGCCTAGTTAATACTACATTGGATCCCCCTCTGGGTACAAATCATTACTCCTTTGCCTACCAATACACCAAATAGTCTAGCCTACTCTTCACAGATTCTCTGCTCTTTTCTTATACACCTGACAAAACTAATATTTCTAAAAATAAAAGTGTCTTTTCTCAAAGTGATAACTAGTGCACTGTACATGATCAGTGGCTATTTTCCACTTGATAGGGGTAAAAGAGATTCTAGTTTTGGGTTGTGCCATAGCCTTTGTACCTTGGTCTTCCACTGTCTTGTGTTAAAGTTCTCTTGCTTCAGGTTACACTCAGGCGAACTATTCTTTATGAGCTTATAGCACCCTTCTTTTCCAACTAGGGTTGTGACTTAGCCAATAATAATAATGATAATAATAAAAATAATAACAATAATAATAATAATAATAATAATAATAATAATAATAATAATAATAATAATAATAATAAATAAATAGAACAGTATCCAATTTGCAGGAGATATATAACATTTCAGTTATTACCAGCAAACAGAGATGTTATTTAATTATAACGATGATTTCATTTGTGATAAGGGAGAGAGTAGTTCCTGAATACGCCCATGCTCAACGAGAGACGAATATGAGACAGCAATTAAATAATCTAAATTGCAAAAGAAAATATAGTAGATGGCTAATGGAGGAAGTGAAATATCAACAATTTTTAACTAGAACTTAATAGTAGTAGTAGAAGTAGAAAAGGAGTAATAGCCTGAATGAATATAGGAATCCAGGAGAACCATTAAAACACTTCCTCTCCCACTATACGTATTCTATTGCGATACATGC
>NC_090729.1:22587423-22589923 GCF_036898095.1 Palaemon carinicauda | reverse complement strand
TATATATATATATATATATATATATATATATATATATATATAAATATATATATATACATATATATATATATGTATATATATATATGTATATATATATATATATATATATATATATATATATATATATATATATATATATATATATATATAATTTCCTACTATCCCTTTTGACGCAAAGGGTCTCGGTTAGATTTCACCAGTCGTCTCTATCTGGAACTTTTAAATCAACAATTCTCCATTCATCATATCCTACTTCACGCTTCATAGTCTTCATCCATGTAGGCCTAGGACTTTCAACTCTTCTAGTGCATTGTGGAGTCCTGTTGAATGTTTGTTAAACTCATCTCTTTTGGGGAGTGCAAAGAGCATGCCCAGACCTTTTCCATCTACCCCTCGCCTTGATCTCAACCACATATGGCACTAGAGTAAGTAATCTCACTTATAGTTTAATTTCTAGATTTGTCCTGCTATTCAACTCCCAATATTCTCCTAAGACCTTTTTTCCCTCAAATCCACAAAGTCAGTTGGATAATGTTTCAATGTTGTACTTCTACTCATATTCATGTCCATAGAGTAACACCAATGTCACTAAACTGATATAAAGCCTGATTTTATTTTGTTTTATGATATTTGATTTCAAAACTTTACTAAACCTAGCTATTGTTTGATTTTTTTTTTCAATCTTTCATTAAACTCAAATTCTAAAGATCCTCTATTAAAGATCAGAATTCCTAAATATTTAAATGATGCATCCTCATTGATCCTTTCTCCTTCCAAAGATATTCCATCTTTTATTGCATATTCCGTTCTCATCATCTCTGTCTTTCTTCTAATTATCTTGATCCTAATCTTATTTGATAGTTGATAAATTCTGGTAAGAAAGCTTTGCAAATTCTATGTTTTTTTTTTTTTGGCTAATAAAGACAGCATCATCAGCATAATCTAGGTCTGCTAATTTCGTGTTACCAATCCAGTCCAACCCTTCTCCACCATCCCCAACTGATCTATGCATTACAATATCAATGAGGAGGATAAACATAGGTGACAACACATTCCCCTGGAGTACTCCATTGTTCACTGGAAATTCGTTTGATAGGACTCCACTGACATAAACTTTGTATTTTCTATGTTCATGAACAGATTTCATAAAATTCACATATCTAAGAAGAATTCCATAATAACGTAGTACTCTCCAAAAAAATTGGGCAGTCCACACTATCAAACACTTTTTCATAGTGCACAAGTGCCATCTAAAATGGGTTTCTATATTCTACACATACCTCTACCACTACTACTTCTACATTCTCTAAATCATGCTCGCTCATCTCACAGCCTTATCTTGTTCTTTTTCTCCAGTCTCTTTGGAATGAGCATGCTATATTCTCATGACTACTGACGTACGTGTGATGCCTCTGTATTTATTGCAATCAGTCATATCTTATTTTATGGTATTTTCACTGACACCCCTAGCTCCCATTCTTCACGACACATTCTAGAAAATAATCGTGTAAGTTACTCCTTTTTCGGCCAATATCTTTTCAGCAATTATTTCATCGTATCTAGGGTTTTCCGTCTCTTTAGTTTTTATATAATGGCTTTGACTTTAAACACAATGAATTCGTTCATAACCTCGTCAAGGTCTTCACCAGCTTCAGGTATATCAATCAAGTTATTCCCCTCAAATCTCCTATTCATGACATCAGTAAAGTGTTCCATCCAACATTGCCTTCCTTCATCTTTTGTTGTTATAGCAGATCCATCTCTCTTTTTGAGGGTTATATGCCTCTTTTTATTTGCTTCAGTAGAGGTTTCATTAATAATTGTATGAGAAATCTTACATCATAGCCACTCCCCGAATTCATAGCTTTATCTGCCTCATCTGCTTTCCTGTCTTAATATTCTCTCCAGTTATTCCCGGTTTTTGTTTTGACTTTACTATCAATACTAGAATACTTAACATGCTCTACTTTGTAATTTTTATTACTTTCTCGAAAACTTTCAACTATCAATTTCTGCCTGTGTCTACTTTTTGTAGTATACCAAGTATCATATCCATGGTTTTCTCCTTGTAACATGACCCAAAACTTCACCACCAGCTGACTGTTCTTAACATCACACCATTCTTCTCTTTTCTCATCTTCTAGATGCTATTTTGTATCATTTCTATTGGGTGCTTTCAGTTTTAATTTCAGTTTGGCAATGAGAAGCTGGTGATCACTACTAATATTTGCACCTCAATAGCTTCTTAGATTCTCAGAGTCTTCCGTCTTTCTTTTCTAATGGCTATATAATCTATTTAATTTCTGTAGTAGCATTGAAGTAACCAATCACAGATTTCATATCTGTCTCTGTGATCTCACCTATTACACTCCACAGTTCTTCGCAGTATTCATCTCTTCTTTCTTCAGGGGAATCATTAGTTGGTGCAGAGCAAAATTCATCTCTTTTTCCAGAGTAGACATATATATATTGGCTTGGTCTAAGATTTCCTTAATAAACC
>NC_090729.1:22577423-22579923 GCF_036898095.1 Palaemon carinicauda | reverse complement strand
CGACGATTATATTGAATAATTGATTTTGGGATATTTGTTTACGTGAGAGCCTTCAGTCGACTGGTCAGACAGTACTACATTGGATCCCTTTCTCAGGTTACGGCTCAGTTTTTCATTTGCCTAATCATGCACTGATTAGTCAGGTCTATGCTATACACATTCTCCTCTGACCTCATACACTTTACAAAAATAGATTACCAAACAATTAAGTGGCTACATTCCTCTTGGTAAGGGTAGAATAGACTCTTTAGCTATGGTAAAAAGCTCTTCTAGGAGAAGAACACTCCAAAATCAAAACATTGTTCTCTAGTCTTGGGGAGTGCCATAGCCTCTGCACCATGGTCTTCCACTGTCTTGGGGTAGAGATCTCTTGCATGAGGGCATACTCGGGCACATTATTCTATCTTATTTCTGTTCCTCCTATTATTTTGAAGTTCTTATAGTTTATGTATGAAAGATTTATTCTAATGTTGTTACTCTTAAACATCTCTTGTATTCTATTTCCTTTATTCATTTCCTCATTGGGCTTCTTTCCCTGCTGGAGCCCTTGGTTTTATTGCATCATGATTTTCCAACTAGGGTTGTAGCTTAGCAAGTAATAATAATAATAATAATAATAATAATAATAATAATAATAATAATAATAATAATAATAATAATAATAATAATGATAATAACGTTTTGATCCCTTTATTCCAATGCTTTTTTATATTGACACTCGTAAAATTTCTTGGATGTATTAAAATGTTATTAAACCTTAAATTATGGCCATCGAATTATCCTTGAAAGGATAAAATTCATCGCAATAATTATTCAAATCCTCTCTCTCTCTCTCTCTCTCTCTCTCTCTCTCTCTCTCTCTCCTCTCTCTCTCTTCTCTCCCTCTCTCTCTCTCTCTCTCTCTCTCATGAATTTCATGACTCCTTAAAAGGCTACAGGCTGACTCTCATAGGTTCATATAATTACGACACCAGTTTCCCCTCTAAGATACTAGTCAGTTTTTCAACTACTTTTTATTCACTTCCTTTTCAAATGCTATGCAATATACCTTATAAAATAATATTTGAAAAATAGCTAATCATTTTTCTTATTACACCTAAAACAAGTTTCGAGCTTTTCATGTTTCTATAATTATCATTTGTCTCCAATATCGTTCCAAGTGGCTTAAATATTATTTTTCCATTTCTCATTTCTCGTACACCATTAGCATCTATTCTCTGATTATCTCCCTTGTACCCCGTCTCCTGATTCGTGACACTGAAGTTACCTACCCAACCTGCCATTATATTCGTACCCAGAAGAATTCTGCAGAAAAAAAAGAATCTTATTTCTATCCATGAGAAATTTTATGACCCCGTATTTGACGAGTCTCTCTCCCTATTCTTTTCTCCTGAGTAACATTAAATTAGGGGAATTCATCAGGCTCAGCCTTACTTCAATGTCATTATCTCTGTTGCACTTTCGTTTTTCTTTTACAATAATTTTTAATCCTTTTGTATTTAAAAGGGTTATCCTCTCTTCCCGCTTCGCAGTCACTAAATATCTTTCATATGTCTTTCTTAATGGCCAGAGTTTATGTCTTTATTTCTGAAACTCTATACTTCGTAATTCTTTTCGGGGTTTCTTATAAGAATTTGTATTAGTAGACATATTTTCTTTTTATTATTATTATTATTATTATTATTATTATTATTATTATTATTATTATTATTATTATTATTATTATTATTCTTGCTTGCTCTTTATATTTTATTTAACAGCACTATTGCTAATTATATTTTGTGATATTACCATTTACATTTCTCGGAAATGGTGAGTTGATATGTGCTTGAAAGATCCGCAAATCCTTATATTGCTTATATCATCCACTTAATTTTCTATCACCATCTAGTTTTATTTTAGCTTAAAATGATCTATAACGCATATTAAATAAACTATAACATTTTTACTTTTGGCGCTCATTTACTTTCAGGATAGTTCAAGAAAATGTAAAGTTTCCAATTTAAAAGTAAGTCTTCATCCAGAAAATGCAATGAATTTTTTTTTTTTAATTGTAAAGAAAATACGCTTAATATTAGGCTGTATTGAAAGAGGTAGATTTAATTAAACATTTATTGTTATTTTCATCATTACCAAAAAAACACTTCTAAGACCTGAAAACGCATTAATAGAGATGTCGTTATTAGAAGAATGTGGTTAATTTTGGTAGAAATTTTCAGGAATTGAATAAGATTTCTTACCTTGTAACCTAGTCTGGCGTTTGCTGCTTCAGCTTACTTAATTAATCTCGCAGTAAACGTTACTTAACATTTTCAAAACTATACCTAAGTGATGATTACTTCATTTGTTGAATTTTTCTTTGATCCACGCATAACTAAGTCATCACTTAACATTTAAAAACTTATACTTATGTTATAATTACTTCGTTTATACCATCTTTCTTTGATCTATAAGTTACTATTAACTTAACTATTTTATAAGGAACAGGGCAGTGTATTCC
>NC_090729.1:22537423-22564923 GCF_036898095.1 Palaemon carinicauda | reverse complement strand
AAGGAAAAATTCTGTTCAACTCTGGGCCTTCAAGCATTCACACGAGACTGTTTTCTAAGCCAAAACACTCCGAATTATTTACCACAACTCGGTCACTTTAGTCATGTTGACAAAACTTTTATTCTTCAAACTTATTCTAATGCCAAGAACTCCACACATCAAATCTACGTGTAAAGCCTAGAAGATGATTTTCAAGTCCCATAAATTAATATTATTATTATTTTCAGGAACCCGAATTCACTCAAAATTCAACCCCCTAGAGCTTTTATAAAGTCTCAGATTTGTCAGTTCTTCTTAGGAACACCAATGTGTACGGGTTTCAGCTTTTGCCTCATCATGTGGAGCTTTCTGCCTGACAAGTTGGAGTCTGGCAACAGTACGTCTACCGGAAATATAAACTCCTGCTAACCGGGGCTGCACACTCTCTATTGGTCTTAGGCTGCAAAAAAAAAAAAAAAAAAAAAAAAAAAAGGCGGGGAGTGGAAATCTATGGTGGATAGTTTTATCACACTCCCACTCATAGACGAGAGTTTCCAGCACCTGACCAAGTTTGGATGGAAGTCTGACGGCTAGGTTGAATGCAAATGCTACTGCTTTGGTCTGAACTGCACAGCATTGAGATTTGAGGTTGTCAAACGTTGTTGTGTACTCAGCCAGGCAGGAAGACAATACATGGGAAACAATTATAGTACTACTGATTACCTGTAAAACCAATATGGTACCTATGATATGGAAACTTTTTATCTTAATTATGATTCAGGGGCTGATATTATGGTACAAAAAAAAAAAATATTAAGATTTTACATTACATAAATATTTATTGCCTGCCACCAAGATCATTCAAATAGGACATCTTTGAAATTTTATTGGGAAATGCAATGTTTCTGAGTATTCAACGGCATCCATCTCATAAATAGTCCTCAATATTGACGTTTTAGGTGGCTAACAGGTTTTATCATAAAAGCAGTCCCTATGGAGTTTGTTCCAAATTTGGTGTTTGTTCCCGGAAATGGAAGAATTTAACAATCATCTGCTCCCCTGTGTAGGATGAAGGGACACTACTTTAGTAATGGAAGTAATGTAATGAAGAGAAATTAAATTATTCTTGTAGTAATCTCTACTTAAATTTTTATAGTAATGCAGAGCTATTCATTGGCGATTCAATTACCTTAATCCTCGTAACTTTCATGAACGTTGTTTTTAACAACAAATACTAGAAGAGGCATATCAGCTCAAGAGTTACTCATGAAGGGATATTTTGGGTTCTGATTGATGGAAAGATAGATTTATTCTAAATTACTTGAAACATTTCGCTAATTAACACTACTTAAACAGAAGTTTGTGGAATCGAATTTTTCTTGCTTAAACGTTTTTTTTTTCTTTTTCTTTTTTATTATTGGCTCTGCTCATTAACAAGATTCAGAATAACACAGAATAAGATTTAATAATAAAATTTATACTTGTGGTATAAAACCAAGAAAACATCCAATACAAAAGAGGGAAAAAGAAAAGACTAAAAACATAAAACAAACGCAAGAAAAAGAAAATATTAGGAGGAGGAATAATCAAAGTTGGAATTCCGTTCGAATGGCATCGGGAAAATACTTGGCTTCCCACTGCGCCCAGATGCTGGAAGAATGAATGGGGAATCAGACCGGATCGAGAAACAGACACCACATCTTTCGTCTTTATTTTTACACGTACAGTTTCTGTACTTGCCATATTTTGCTTAAGGTTTCAAAATTATACGAAGCATATAATACATTACCAATATCAGTTTTCATTCAATTTTCTTTCATTATCATGTATCTTACCGAGTTTGCCTCATTAGCTCTGCCTGAGTTTAACTGTGGTGCTATTGTTCATGTTTCCAAGGCGATGTCACAAGCAGTGCCTAACCTAACCTAGTATATGCTTTTGTACCAACCGTGTGGCACACAATTGTACATAATTATTTTGTATATATTATGCTTGTATCTGCGCTCTTCCCTCGCACTAAAAAGAACCTGAATGATCATGTCTCCGTTTTGCTCTGTAACATTGTCTGTCTCTCGAACAGGTCATGTCCTGTTGCCTTGAGGTTTTGTATATAATGAAGAGTGTTCCTTAATAAACTCAGTTGATTGCATCCTGCCTTTAAGTTCACAACTCCTCTCTCGTTCCGTCACATTGGTGACCCCGGAAGTCGACTCGCTCCCACTGCCTTCCACCCCCACCTCCCTCGCCCCTCCATCGTTGGTACTATGACGGAGACAGACTCTACTACAGCAGTTGGCGCCGCCCCATTGAAACTTTCACCGTTCGCCACCGGAGAAGCGTTTGCTTGGTTTCAGCGCTCAGAAGTCCAGTTTCGTATCAGGGGCGTGACTCGCTCAACCACCAAAGCGGATTATGTTCTCGCGGCGATACCCGAGGACACCTTCCCAGAAATATCCGACTGGCTTTGTGAACAAGGAGACACCCCAATAGCGTATGAAGCCCTCAAAACATACCTTCTGCAGCAGTACTCGCCGTCACCAGCCGCCCGTATAGCAAAGCTTTTTCAGCTCTCGCAACAACCGTTGGGGGACCAAAGGGCTTCGCTTGCCCTCAGGGAAATGACCAGTATCGCTCGCCTTCAACATGCCGCAGACGGCTCTCCTCGTGATGTGAACCTACTTCGTGCCCTTTGGATACGCCGTTTACCCGAACCTGTAAGCGCTGCCATACCCGATGTCGATAGTTTACCCATAAAGGACTTGATGACCAAAGCCGACGCCCTTATGGACAGCCACTTCAAGACCTCCATCAACGCCTCCACCCCTGACGACGAGGATGCCTATTCAACGTCAACCGAAGCTGACATGAATGCCGTAGGACATACACGCCTACCCCGTGACGTGCCGAAGCGGCGACAAAGCCGCCCACCACCCACCAATCGCTCGCGCCCTAACGAACGACTTCTACGGCCACTTACTACCTCCCATCCGCCGCAGTTTTGCTACTACCACTTCAGATTCGGGGCAACCGCGAAGAAATGTGCCAAAGATTATCAGTGGCCAAAAAACGTGTAAGTAGGCCATCGCTTGTGGCGGTGGCCTCCCATGTTTGTAATCTTTTCTTTTTACAGGATGCCGGAACGGGCGTGCGATTTTTCGTAGACACGGGTGCTTGTCGTTCTCTTTTGCCAAGGAAACTCTTCAAGGCACAACGTAGTCTGTCTACATCTGCCGACGTCCGCTTGGTAGCTGCCAACGGATCTGCGATACCCACCTACGGTTACGAGAGCCTCACATTATCGTTCGGAAACGGTAAATTCAATTGGAAGTTTCTCGTTGCTGACGTCACAATGCCAATCCTTGGTGCGGATTTCCTCTCTCATTTACACCTTCTGGTCGATGTCGCCCACCGACGATTGGTCAACGCAGACTCGTACTTGTCGACACCTCTTCAACCCGCCCCCTCTAACCTCGCTCTCCACATCAGCACACCCACGGATGCCTACGCCCACCTCCTCACGTCGTACCCTGAAGTTTTCAGTCCAGAACTTCGCCAAACGCCCACGGTTCCTGCCAAGCACGGTATTTATCACCATATCAAGACTACGGGACCCCCAGTCTTCGCAACATTCAGACGTCTGGCACCGGAACGATTGGCAGCCGCCAAACAGACGTTCGCCGAAATGGAGAAAATGGGCCTTTGCCAAAAGGCCTCCAGCCCATGGGCGTCACCCTTACACATCGTTCTGAAGAAAGACGGCTCCCTCCGTCCGTGCGGGGATTACAGGAGCCTGAACATTGCCGATGTGACCTCCTACCTGCACAAAGCGAAGGTTTTCTCTACGCTCGACCTCCTGAAGGGGTATTATCAGGTGCCTATGAACCCAGAAGACATTCCCAAGACCGCCATCACCACTCCGTTTGGTACATACACCTTCAATTACTCCTGTTTTGGCCTTCGTAATGCTGGGGCAACGTTTCAACGTCTCATGGATGACATCTTAGGGGACCTCCCTTTCTGTGTATGTTATGTGGACGACATACTTGTGTTCTCCTCCTCAAAAGAGGAACACCTCCATCACCTGCGCATCGTGCTCGACCGCCTGCAACAAAACGGCCTTGTAGTCCGGTACGACAAGTGTACCTTTGGCGGCAACGAAGTGTCGTTCTTAGGGCACCGTATCACTCCTGAAGGAGTACATCCCCTCCCTGAGAAGGTAGCAGCCGTTCAGAACTTCCCCGCGCCCTCGACCGTCAAAGCTCTGCAGGAATTCTTGGGCATGATCAACTATTATCACCGTTTTCTGCCAGCCATTGCCGCCACTCTTGCTCCCCTCTACGCCTCCCTCAAGGGCAAGCCGAAGGACCTGAAGTGGGGTCCCCTTCAAGAAGCAGCCTTCTGCAATGCAAAGAAGGACCTATCAACTGCTACGGCTCTCACTTTTCCTATCCCACACGCCCCTCTCCTTCTCTCCACCGATGCCAGCGACGTCGGTATTGGTGCAGTACTCGAGCAGGTGGTCAAAGGCTCGCCCCGCCTATTGGCCTTCTTCAGCAGAAAACTGTCCAAGGCAGAATCGGGTTATTCTACCTTCGATCGATAATTGCTGGCGGTGCACTTGGCTGTCCGTCACTTTCGCCATTTCTTAGAAGGTACGCCCTTCGTCATTCGCACAGACCACATGCCTCTGATGCACGCCTTCACTCGACAGTCTGACGCCTGGTCCGCCCGTCAACGCAGACATCTCTCCGCCGTGGCTGAATACAATTGCACCCTCCAATACGTCCCTGGGAAAATGAATCCCGTTGCCGATGCCCTGTCAAGAAACACGTTGGCTGCCGTTCAACTGGGATTGGATTACAACGCCCTGGCTGAAGCCTAAAAACAGGATTCAGAGTATCAAGCTTGTAGGACATCCTGTACATCCCTCCGTTGGGAAGATTTTCCCCTCGAAGACTCCAACACCACCCTCCTATGTGACGTCAGTACTGGTAGACCACGACCTTGGATTCCTGCTCCCATGGGCCGACAGGTGTTTGATTTCATTCACAGCCTTTCACATCCCTCGTGCCGTTCTACTGCACAGCTGCTGAAGGCAAAGTTCATTTGGCACGGCATTTCTAAGGATGCTAAGGATTGGGTCCGCGCCTGTACTTCTTGCCAAACTTCCAAAGTACATCGACACACGGATTCAGGAGTGGGCACCTTTCCTCAACCTCAGCGTCGTTTCGCATACATTCACGTCGACGTTGTAGGCCTCTTACCCACATAACAAGGACGTCGTTACCTGTTTACTGTCATCGACCGCTCCACTCGTTGGCCTGAAGCCATTCCCATGGAAACTGCAACGTCCGCCTCATGTACATCTGCCTTACTCTCTGGATGGATTTCAAGATTTGGTATCCCTGAGCATATTACTTCTGACAGGGGAACCACTTTCACTTCTCAATTGTGGACGTCATTATTGTATCTCCTGGGCATCACCCTACATCAGACAATGGCCTACAACCCCGCTGCCAATGGAATGGTTGAACGTTTTCATTGCACCCTCAAAGCAGCTTTAATGTCCCGCTGCAAGGATTGCAACTGGTTTACTCAACTTCCCTGGGTCCTCCTGGGACTAAGGACCACTCCTAAAGACGCCCTCGACGTCTCTGCAGCTGAAATGGTGTATGGCGACCCGTTGGTTGTCCCTGCCGAATTTTTTCCTTCTACAACCTCCTCCGACGATCTGCAGCGCATACGTCACGTCGTGGGAAAATTTACTCCGTGCCGCCAGACTTACAAGCCCCCAGCAAAGCATCACATACCAACGGACTTGCACTCTGCAACGCACGTCTTCCTGCGCAACGACACTAGCAAGCCACCACTAACGCCCCCTTACACAGGCCCTTTCCTTGTGATCCGACGAAGTCCGAAAGCATTCCTACTAAACATTCGGGGCAAAGAAGACTGGGTCTCCATTGATCGTCTAAAACCTGCTTATTTTCTGCCAGATGACCCGCCTACAGTTGGCCTCTCTAGATCAGGGCGCCCTATTTAACATGTACAGTATGTCATTTTTAGGGGGGGAGCCATGTACCAACCGTGTGGCACACAATTGTACATAATTATTTTGAATATATTATGCTTGTATCTGCGCTCTTCCCTCGCACTAAAAAGAACCTGAATGATCATGTCTCCGTTTTGCTCTGTAACATTGTCTGTCTCTCGAACAGGTCATGTCCTGTTGCCTTGAGGTTTTGTATATAAAGAAGAGTGTTCCTTAATAAACTCAGTTGATTGCATCCTGCCTTTGAGTTCACAACTCCTCTCTCGGCCCGTCACACTTTTGGTTCAATCGTTAAGGAAAGTTCTGACACGCTGTAATGCATATTGGACAAGTACTTATAAATGGTAACTTTCGCAAGGCAATACCTCACGTTCTCTATCATTAATGCAATATCACAGACTGTCAAAAGATCATGTGTAGCCTCTTCATGAAAATATAGGTACATAAAAGACATAATAAATGAGGAAGCACCATTGCGCAAATATTTCTAAAAATAGAATATATTTACGAAAAAGGCCAAACTATTTTAAATTTTCACTTTGTCCCCAAATCTCTTTCTGGTGTTTTTTTTTTTGTCTTTTGGAATTTAGCAGGCATTAACATTTTAATATATATATATATATATATATATATATATATATATATATATATATATATATATATATATATATATATATATATATATATATATATATATATATATATATATATATATATATATATATGATAAATTTTGCACATTTTTACGTGTTTTTTTTTTTTTCATATTCAAATAAGCCATATATATTTTTGATACATTAATGTCTGGATTCTCTTAACGACCTCAGGATCAGAGCCCCAGGCGAAATCACACAAAGACAAGAGCTTGGCTCCGGCCGGGAATCGAACCCTGGTCGGCAAGCTTATATAGACAGTGACTAAGCCACTTGGCCACGAAGAAAGATAAAAGTCAATGACAATTCTTCTGTACTTATACCTGTCGAATTCAGGTATATTGTACTTAGAATTGAAATCAACCCATCTTCACCATCGTAGCTAATTGGTAGTTTGTTACTTGGCATTTAATTAATGATAAATTTTGCACATTTTTACGTGTATTTTTTTTCATATTCAAATAAGCCATATATATTTTTGATACATTAATGTCTGGATTCTCTTAACGACCTCGGGATCAGAGCCCCAGGCGAAATCACACAAAGACAAGAGCTTGGCTCCGGCCGGGAATCGAACCCTGGTCGGCAAGCTTGTATAGACAGTGACTAAGCCACTTGGCCACGAAGAAAGATAAAAGTCAATGACAATTCTTCTGCACTTATACCTGTCGAATTCAGGTATTTTGTACTTAGAATTGAAATCAACCCATCCTCACCATCGTAGCTAATTGGTAGTTTGTTACTTGGCATTCAATTATTGATAAATTTTGCACATTTTTACGTGTTTTTTTTTTCCTATTCAAATAAGCCATATATATTTTTGATACATTAATGTCTGGATTCTCTTAACGACCTCGGGATCAGAGCCCTAGGTGAAATCACACAAAGACAAGAGCTTGGCTCCGGCCGGAATCGAACCCTGGTCGGCAAGCTTGTATAGACATTGACTAAGCCACTTGGCCACGAAGAAAGATAAAAGTCAATGACAATTCTTCTGTACTTATACTTGTTGAATTCAGGTATTTTGTACTTAGAATTGAAATCAACCCATCTTCACCATCATAGCTAATTGGTAGTTTGTTACTTGCCATTCAATTAATGATAAATTTTGCACATTTTTACGTGTTTTTTTTTTTCATATTCAAATAAGCCATATATATTTTTGATACATTAATGTCTGGATTCTCTTAACGACCTCGGGATCAGAGCCCCAGGCGAAATCACACAAAGACAAGAGCTTGGCTCCGGCCGGGAATCGAACCCTGGTCGGCAAGCTTGTATAGACAGTGACTAAGCCACTTGGCCACGAAGAAAAATAAAAGTCAATGACAATTCTTCTGTACTTATACCTGTCGAATTCAGGTATTTTGTACTTAGAATTGAAATCAACCTATCTTCACCATCGTAGCTAATTGGTAGTTTGTTACTTGGCATTCAATTAATGATAAATTTTGCACATTTTTACGTGTTTTTTTTTCATATTCAAATAGCCCATATATATTTTTGATACATTAATGTCTGGATTTTCTTAACGACCTCAGGATCAGAGCCCCAGGCGAAATCACACAAAGACAAAATTTATCATTAATTGAATGCCAAGTAAAAAACTACCAATTAGCTACGATGGTGAAGATGGGTTGATTTCAATTCTAAGTACAAAATACCTGAATTTGACAGGTAAAAGTACAGAAGAATTGTCATTGACTTTTATCTCTCTTCGTGGCCAAGTGGCTTAGTCACTGTCTATACAAGTTTGACGACCAGGGTTCGATTCCCGGCCGGAGCCAAGCTCTTGTCTTTGTGTGATTTCGCCTGGGGCTCTGATCCCGAGGTCGTTAAGAGAATCCAGACATTAATATATCAAAAATATATATGGCTTATTTGAATATGAAAAAAAAACACGTAAAAATGTGCAAAATTTATCATTAATTGAATGCCAAGTAACAAACTACCAATTAGCTACGATGGTGAAGATGGGTTGATTTCAATTCTAAGTACAAAATACCTGAATTCGACAGGTATAAGTACAGAAGAATTGTCTTTGACTTTTATCTTTCTTCATGGCCAAGTGGCTTAGTCACTGTCTATACAAGCTTGCCGACCAGGGTTCGATTCCCGGCCGGAGCCAAGCTCTTGTCTTTGTGTGATTTCGCCTGGGGCTCTGATCCCGAGGTCGTTAAGAGAATCCAGACATTAATGTATCAAAAATATATATGGCTTATTTGAATATGAAAAAAAAAACCAAGTAAAAATATGCAAAATTTATCATTAATTGAATGCCAAGTAACAAACTACCAATTAGCTACGATGGTGAAGATGGGTTGATTTCAATTCTAAGTACAAAATACCTGAATTCGACAGGTATAAGTACAGAAGAATTGTCATTGACCTTTATCTTTCTTCGTGGCCAAGTGGCTTAGTCACTGTCTATACAAGCTTGCCGACCAGGGTTCGATTCCCGGCTGGAGCCAAGCTCTTGTCTTTGTGTGATTTCGCCTGGGGCTCTGATCCCGAGGTCGTTAAGAGAATCCAGACATTAATGTATCAAAAATATATATGGCTTATTTGAATATATATATATATATATATATATATATATATATATATATATATATATATATATATATATATATATATATATATATATATATATATATATTTATATGTATATATATATATTTATATGTATATATATATATATATATATATATATATATATATATATATATATATACATATATATATATATATATATATATATATATATATATATATATATATATATATATATATATATATATATATATATATATATATATATATATATGTGTGTGTGTGTGTGTGTGAGTGTGTGTGTGTGTGTGTATGTGTGTGTCTGTGTGTATTAAGAGAGAGAGAGAGAGAGAGAGAGAGAGAGAGAGAGATAGAGAGAGAGAGAGCTTGTTGGCTGTTTGCTGTTTTGCTTGCCTAAGAGAGAGAGAGAGAGAGAGAGAGGGTGGGGGGAGCTTGTTGGCTGTTTGCTGATTTGCTTGCCTATGTTGAAATAAATGCCTTTTTTTGTCATGGCCATTTGTACATGTTCGCTCAACGTTGCTGTAACTGACTACAATTTTTTCTTAAAAAGTTATTAGGCAAAAGGAAATATTGAATAAAATAAGGAATATTTCTATCTGAAAACAATATGTTAACAACCTATAAATCTCTTTTAAAATAATTCTATACGTCTCCCTCTATAAAAAGATTTGTAAATAGTTAAGTAACGAAATGAACAAATGAATGTTCAGCTTTATCAAAGACTTCATATAATTAATAAAGCTATAAACATGGAAAATTTGAAAATAAACTCTCTCTCTCTCTCTCTCTCTCTCTCTCTCTCTCTCTCTCTCTCTCTCTCTCTCTCTCTCTCTCTCTCTCTTGCCAAGTAACACCTATGATGAAGTAATACTTCAATTCATACAATGTACAAGTACTAATAAAGATATCTCTGGTTCATAGACTCCTTTAAGGAAGGACTTGAACGTCTGGACCTCGGGGTTTTTAACTTGAGTCTGAGAGACTTCATGCCTGATTTTTTTTTAAATTGACATATGATATGTATTTTCAAATTTTAAGATCATTTTGCTCTCACAACTTTTCCTGTTTTTATCTCGTTTTCTATGCAAATCCCATTTTCTTTTCAAATCTCACTGACTAATGTGTTTTGTTTCTGTTTTTGTTATAGAAACGGTCCAGCTGGTGATCTCACAATATGCCACGTCACTGTAGCTGCTTTGGTTGTAAAGGGAACTATGATGGGACACCTTATGTAAAAGTCATATCCTTCCCAAAAGATCCTGAGGAGAGGGAGAGATGGATATTTGCAATGCCGAATGAGAAAGAAAGCTTGAGACGCTTGAAGGAGATATATATTTGTTAGACACATTTCAATTGTGAATGGGTGTCAGTTAAGGGTGGCAAGCGACCCAAACAACCTCCATCAATATTTCCTGGAATACCAAAATAAGCTTTGAAGCAGGTTACCTCAGCCCCACGCCCAACATCATCTTCTACATCACAATCAAGAGCTAAAAAGGTGCATGCAGCTGCTGAGGCTGCAGACAAAATCCGAGATTTCGACCAATTTCGCGCCAAAATTAGCTCCTATTTTCCTGGTTTTAACGTCATAAAAGACCAGAAAGATCTCTACCTATCAAGAACTGACGCTACTGGACAAACTGTCAAGCAGTTCTTTCATCTACAACAAGTCAACTCACCTTTTGGATTCCTATTCTTGAATAGAGTTGAGAAAGATGGCATTGAGGTGCCTAAACGACTTTTTCCTTTGCAAAAGAACAGCTTGCTCTCAAAATGGTCCCAGATTAGATCCACAACTGAACAGGTAAACACCTATGAGTAAACAAGCCAGGAAAGTCTTCAGTATATAATAAACCAGCTCTGCAAAATGACTGAGGCACACGAGCTTCCTCATTTAACCTTCATTTTGTCACAGCTGCGGCTTGTGTTCAAACCTCCTGATGGTCGTCGATTTCATACCGACACTCTGATATTCGCAATGCAGCTTCACAACATATCACCCAGTGCATACAAAATGATTCGTCGATCTGGCTTAATCATTCTACCATCAACAAAAAAGATAAAAGAGGTGCTTTCTAGTAGTCTGCAGGACTCCAACCTCAAACGTTATTCGACCAGCTTAAGCCGCAGCAGCGTTTGGTGAATCTAATGTTTGATGAAGTAAAGCTGATCGAGACATTGCGATTTTCTGGAAGACATGTTCTAGGATATGCTCAAAACGTGGCAGCGGGTAGTGACCATGAAATGCTTGCTTCACATGCTATGGTTGTTGAAGTTGCCTGCCATTTTGGTGGTCCACGCTATATTCTACGCGTTTTACCCTGCAAAAAGCTAGCTGCCGATAAGCTGAGTGAACTTCTTACTGAAGCTGCCTAAGCTGTAGTTGGTGCTGGCGGTACTGTGATTTCTTTGATATGTGACAATTGCAATACCAATCGCAGTGTTTATTCGAAACTTGGAGGACCTGGAAGTTGTCAAGTGCTATCCATTCAAGAGCAATCTATGTTCTTAGTGTACGACTACGTGCACATCTTCAAAAATGTTCGTAACAACTGGATTACTGTTGATGGCCAGACACTCTCATTTCTTGTACATGGCAATGAGTACAAAGCTTACTGGAGTGATATTTGGAAGCTTTATGAGATCGACCGAGCTACTCCTATTCGCTTAACCAAGCTGACACACACCGCTGTTTTCCCCAAACCCCTTCAACGCCAGAGCGTACCCTTAGTATGTCAGGTGTTCAATAATAAGACTGTCGCTGCCTTAAAGACCTTCAAGGATTCATTGGGCATCAGCGAAGGCACCATCATTCTCACCCAGACAATGAGTGAGTAGTTCAAGATGATGAATGTGAAAGACCGTTTCTCAGCTAGACATCTACGGGACGAATCCAGACAGCCTTGGACAGAAGACTGTACATCTTTCACTAAGTTAGAGGACGCCTGCCAAATTAAATCGACCTGCACATGGCAAGGAGGTAGTGGTCGTAAGCTGAAGTTAACTAAGCAAACTGCTGAAGCATTCATTGTGTCTACACGTAATAATGTGGCTGCTGCCAAATTGCTTCTGGCAGAGAAAGACTTCGACTACCTTCTTCCTGCTATATTCGTGGATGAAGCCTTGGAAAAGTTTTTCGGTCAAGCCAGGCAAAGAAGTGGTGGAAACTTCTACATTGATGTAGTTGACATTATGGCTGCAGCAAAAGTTACAAATTTGCAGACACTTCTAAAGCATGACATTATGCCAGAATCTAGTTCTCGTGTGCTTGATTGCGACAAGAATTGTACTTCTTCCATAAATCCAGATGAGCGAAGTGAACTCATTGACGAGATCACTCCTCAAGACACTCGGGAGCTCTTGAGGTCTGCTGATAACCTTAAGCATAAAGTTGTATATTTGGCTGGATACCTTGTTCATAAATATTGTAATAGCGCTAGTATGGAGGATATCATGGATGATGAAGATGGTAACGAGGTGTTATCTGAGTTCTTAGATCATTTGAATAGAGGTAGACTGAGTGTGCCAACTTATTTCAACTGTCTTTTTTGTACATAATGCCTATAATTTGCATGCCATGACTAAAATGCATTGCCGCTTTTATTTTGCTAAATTGTTTTCTTTTGTAGATGCACCTTTAGTTACTAATAATGCAGCATGTACGATTTTAGCCAACATTCTATTGAAAGCTCAGGTTCTCAATGTAAGTGACAAAGAAAAGGCTGTGAGATGCCTCAGGAGGCAAGAAAAGCTCTCCATCTAGCGATGTTCATCTAATCAAAGGTTAATATCTCTGAGTTTTGTTGTGATGAGAAATACCTTTCTTTATTTCTTATTTTAGTGTTTCATTGTTTTAGGGTTTGTTTGGAATGTTTGAGTAATACAATATTTGACAATATATATTAAATTTGGACAGAACTACAGACTTGCCTCTTATTATAATCAGCCATCCCTCACCATCTATGAGTTACACACAAAAACGAGTAAAAATGACCAAAATTCACTATTTTGACCTTGAAATATGACCTTTTGACCTTGAAGATGATGAAGATGACCCCAGGTGGTGTTGAAAATGTCACTATTGAACTCACCGTCCTCAAAAACCCCCATTTTGACTCAGAGAACGTGTTTCTAGCCCTTCTTAGAAGTCATTTTAGTCCAGGACTCAAGTTAATCCTTCAGACTCAAGTTAAAAACCCCGATCAGGGGACGTTCCAGTCCTTTCTTGAAGGACGATATATGACAATATATATTAAATTCGGACAGCGCTGCAGACTTGCCTCATATTATAATCAGCTATCTCTCACCATTTATGAGTTACACACAAAAAACGAGCAAAAATGACCAAAATTCACAAATTTGATCTTGATAAATGACCTTTAGACCTTGAAGATGACCCCAGGTGGTGTTGAAAATGTTACTATTGAAATCACCATCATCAAAACCCCCCCATTTTGATCCAGAGAACGTGTTTCTAGCCCTTCTAGAAGTCATTTTAGTCCAGACTCAAGTTAATCTTTCAGACTCAAGTTAAAAACCCCGAGCTGGGGACGTTCCAGTCCTTCCTTAAAGGAGTCTATGCTCTGGTTTTATCGCAGGAGCATGGGGGGGGGGTGGAAGTGAACAGTCGAATTTAAGCTGGATGGAATAATTGGAAAAGTGTCGGGAGTGTTGTGTGCAGGAGCATTGATGAGGGGAAAGGGAAGTGAACAGTAAAATTAGAGTTGGATGGAATAATTGTAAAAGAGTGTCGGGATATACTTAAAGTCAACGAGAAGGATACATAAAAGTGTAGTTAAAGGGTTTTTGAGAAGAAGATGGATGTTGCTGAGAGGGTAATGCTAAGATGGATTGCTGGGATCACGAGACTGGATAAGGTTAGGAAGGACTTGGTAAAGGGAGCATCAAAGATTACAGATGTTTAAAAAAAAAAAAATCCTAGGAAAAGTGACTCTAATGTTGTGGGAACGTAATGAGGAGAGACCAGTAGTATGTTGGGAGGAGATTGTTGGGGATGGATGTTCCAGGTAGGAGGAGGAGGGGAAGACCAACGGGAGGGTGGATGGAGTGTGTAACAACAGATGTGGAAAAGAAAGATCTCACATCGGAGACAGAATAAATTGGAAACAGCTTTCAAGAAATAGTGACCCCGCATAGCGGGAAAAGCTTAAGACGAAGAAGAAGATTGGTGAGAAAAACCTACGTACCATGTCTATGATCTGATGATCTTGACAGAATGTTTTGTGTCGACGTCGTCCACTTCTCTGTGTTGAGATGCTCAACACTTCCCCTTCCCCTCTCTTGTTATATCACGCCACGCTGCCCATCTTTTTTTTCTTTATTAGTGTCATATCTAATTTTGATTTTATATGTTCTCGTATGTTTAATTTATATATTGTTCAATTATCTTTTAGAAATTAAATAAACATAAAACATTATCACATTCTTTTTTTTTCGTTCTAATCATTCTTTGAATACTTCAAACATTCTTGAGGGTTACTTTCATATTTTATTTAAGAAATCGTCTCTTCCACCGTTCCAATCTGACTTTTCCGTTACCGTCCATATTTTCCATTTCTGCTGTCTCCTCACCTTCTCCATTTCCTCTTGACAATCGAAAGGATAATAATAACCAAGATAGGTTCTTCCTCTGCCAACACTCGAATCAGACATCAACGGTCCCGATAATTATTATTTCGAAGAGGAAGGTGCAGGCGGTATACCGGTGGAGAGAGAGAGAGAGAGAGAGAGAGAGAGAGAGAGAGAGAGAGAGAGAGAGAGAGAGAGAGAGAGAGAGAGAGAGAGGAATTTTTTTTTTGGAAATCTATTTCACAAAGACAGTAGGACCTTCCTTCAATATTCATAATTAATACCTTCCATCTTCCATTTACTCTCTTTTCATTTTGCTTCTTCCCTCTTTGAAAATCTAATTCACAGGAGTGTCATACAGTATCATCAGCAAACACAAATTTTCAGTTTATATATATATATATATATATATATATATATATATATATATATATATATATATATATATATATATATATATATATATATATATATATATATATATATATATAGATATACATATGTATGTATATATATAAATAAATAAATATATATATATATATATATATATATATATATATATATATATATATATATATATATATATATATATATATATATATATATATATATATATATATATACATCATACATACATATACCAAAGGCACTTCCCCCAATTTTGGGGGGTGGCCGACATCAACAAAGAAACAAAACAAAAAGGGGACCTCTACTCTCTACGTTCCTTCAAGCTAACCAGGGACTCAACCGAGTTCAGCTGGTACTGCTAGGGCGCCAAAGCCAAACCTCCCACATTATCCACCACATATGAAGCTTCATAATGCTGAATCCCCTACTGCTGCTACCTCCGCGGTCATCTAAGGCACCGGAGGAAGCAGCAGGGCCTACCGGAACTGCGTCACAATCGCTCGCCATTCATTCCTATATCTAGCACGCTCTCTTGCCTCTCTCACATCTATCCTCCTATCACCCAGAGCTTTCTTCACACCATCCATCCACCCAAACCTTGGCCTTCCTCTTGTACTTCTCCCATCAACTCTTGCATTTATCACCTTCTTTAGCAGACAACCATTTTCCATTCTTTCAACATGGCCAAACCACCTCAACACATTCATATCCACTCTAGCCGCTAACTCATTTCTTACACCCGTTCTCTCCCTCACCACTTCGTTCCTAACCCTATCTACTCGAGATACACCAGCCATACTCCTTAGACACTTCATCTCAAACACATTCAATTTCTGTCTCTCCATCACTTTCATTCCCCACAACTCCGATCCATACATCACAGTTGGTACAATCACTTTCTTATATAGAACTCTCTTTACATTCATGCCCAACCCTCTATTTTTTACTCCTCCCTTAACTGCCCCCAACACTTTGCAACCTTCATTCACTCTCTGACGTACATCTGCTTCTACTCCACCATTTGCTGCAACAACAGACCCCAAGTACTTAAACTGATCCACCTCCTCAAGTAACTCTCCATTCAACATGACATTCAACCTTGCACCACCTTCCCTTTTCGTACATCTCATAACCTTACTCTTACCCACATTAACTCTCAACTTCCTTCTCTCACACACCCTGCTAAATTCTGTCACTAGTCGTCAAGCTTCTTTTCTGTGTCTGCTACCAGTACAGTATCATCCGCAAACAACTGATTTACCTCCCATTCATGGTCATTCTTGCCTACCATTTTTAATATTCATAAAAGCACTTGAGCATTCACCTCTCTCACCACTCCATCAATATACAAGTTAAACAACCACGGCGACATCACACATCCCTGTCTCAGACCCACTCTCACCGGAAACCAATCACTCACTTCATTTCCTATTTTAACACATGCTTTACTACCTTTGTAGAAACTTTTCACTGCTTGCAACAACCTTCCACCAACTCCATATAACCTCATCACATTCCACATTGCTTCCCTATCAACTCTTTCATATGCTATCTCCAGATCTATAAACGCAACATACACCTCCTTACCTTTTGCTAAATATTTCTCGCATATCTGCCTAACTGTAAAAATCTGATTCATACAACCCCTACCTCTTCTAAAACCACCTTATACTTCCAAGATTGCATTCTCTGTTTTATCCTTAATCCTATTAATCATTACTCTACCATACACTTTTCCAACTACACTCAACAAACTAATACCTCTTGAATTACAACACTCATGCACATCTCCCTTACCCTTATATAGTGGTACAATACATGCACAAACCCAATCTACTGGTACCATTGACAACACAAAACACATATTAAACAATCTCACCAACCATTCAAGTACAGTCACACCCCCTTCCTTCAACATCTCAGCTTTCACACCATCCATACCAGATGCTTTTCCTACTCTCGTTTCATCTAGTGCTCTCCTCATTATCATCTCCCATCACTGGCACCTCAACACCTGGAACAGCAATTATATCTGCCTCCCTATTATCCTCAACATTCAGCATACTTTCAAAATATTCCGCCCACCTTTTCCTTGCCTCCTCTCCTTTTAGCCACCTTCCATTTCCATCTTTGACTGTCTCTTCAATTCTTGCGCCAGCCTTCCTTACTCTCTTCACTTCTTTCCAAAACTTCTTCTTATTTTCTTCATATGACTGACCCAATCCCTGACCCCACCTCAGGTCAGCTGCCCTCTTTGCCTCACGTACCTTGAGCTTTACTTCAACATTTTTCTCTCTATATTTTTCATACTTCTCTATACTATTACTCTGCAGCCATTCTTCAAAAGCCCTCTTTTTCACTTCCACTTTTACCTTCACTCCTTCATTCCACCATTCACTGCCCTTCCTCATGCTGCCTCCAACAACCTTCTTGCCACATACATCACTTGCAATCCCAACAAAATTTTCTTTTGCTTACTTCCACACCTCCTCTAAATTACCAGTTTCTCTTACTCTCACCTCGTCATATGCCATTTTCAACCTTTCCTGATATTTACTTTTTACCCCCGGATTTATTAGCTCTTCAACCCTCACTAGCTCCCTTTTACATCCACCTACTCTATTCCCCCACTCTTTTGCTACAACTAATTTTCCTTCCACCAGAAAATGATCAGACATACCGTTAGCCATACCCCTAAACACGTGCAAGTTTTTCAATCTTCCAAACATTCTTTTAGTTATCAACACATACTCCATTAATGCCCTTTCTACTACTCTTCCATTTGCCACTCTTACCCATATATACTTATTTTTATCTTTGTTTTTAAAAAAGCTAGCACTTATTACCATCACTTGTTCAACACACATATCTACCAGTCTCTCACCCTCTCTCATTTACACTCTCATATAAATATATATATATATATATATATATATATATATATATATATATATGTATATATATATATATATATATATATATATATATATATATATATATATATATACATATATATATATATATATATATATATATATATATATATATATATATATATATATATGTATATATATATATATATATATATATATATATATACATATGTATATATATATATATATATATATATATATATACATATATATATATATATATATATATATATATATATATATATATATATATATATATATATATATATATATATATATATATACATACATATATATATATATAAAAATATATATATATATATATATATATATATATATATATATATATATATATATATATATATATGTATATATATATATATATATATATATACATATATATATATGTATATATATATATATATATATACATATATATATATATATATATATATATATATGTATATATATATATATATATATACATATGTATATATATATATATATATATATATATATATATATATATATATATATATACATATATATATATATATATATATATATATATATATATATATATATATATATATATATATATACATACATATATATATATAAAAATATATATATATATATATATATATATATATATATATATATATATATATATATATATATAAATTTGTATATATATAAATATATATATATATATATATATATATATATATATATATAAATTTGTATATATATATATATATATATATATATATATATATATATATATATATATATTTATATATATACATATATGTATATATGTATATATACATATATATATATATAAATATATATATATATATATATATATATATATATATATATATATATATATATATACATATATATATGTATATATATATATATATATATATATATATATATATATATATATATATATATATATATATATATATATATATATATATATATATATTATGTTATTTCCTATAAAAACAATTAGAATAGTGCCAACGTATCCTTGCGTGCCGTAAGACGCGAGTAAAAGGGATGGGAGCTGCATTTACAATTCTATGAGACATCATCAAAGAGATGGAGCTGGGAAAGAGTGACTGCTCCCCGCATTCCAGTTTTGGGGTGTTTGAATGTGGGTCGATGTAGTACGACAGCGAGTAAAAGACTTGAGGTTGGAAGTATGTTTAGGAATAGAATGATGGATGTGTTGGCCTTGTGTGAGACAAAGATGAAAAGGAAGGGTGAAGTGATGTTTAGAGAAATGTCTGATAGAGTGTCTGGGATTGAAAGGGGAAGAGCAAGAGAGGGTGTGGCTTTAATGCTGAGTGAATGGATGACAGGTAAAGTAGTGAAATGGAAGGAGATATCATCTGGGTTAATGTGGGTAAGGGCAAGGTTAGGTAGGGAATGTTGGCCTCTTGTCAGTGCTTATGGGCCGGGTTGTGAGAAAAAGTGAAGAACAGCGGGATGAGTTCTGGAATGAATTAACAAGGTGTGTAGAAGGACTGGGTAGAAGGAAATATGTAGTTGTCTTGGGTGTCTTAAATGCTAGTGGGGGGCTTGAGAGGTAGAAGGTGTCATTGGGAAGTATGGCATACCAGGTGAAAATGAGAGTCGTGAGAGACTGGTAGATATGTCTGTTGAGCAAGAGATGGTGATAAGTGCTAGCTTTTTCAAAAATAAAGATGAAAACAAGCATACATGGGTAAGATTGGCAAATAGATAAGTGGTAGAAAGGGCATTAATGGATTATGTATTGATAACTAAAAGAATGTTTGGAAGATTGAGAGACGTGCACATGTTTATTGGTATGGCTAACGGTATGTCTGATAATATTTTGGTGAAAGGAAAATTAGTTGTAGCAAAAGAGTGAGGGAGTAGATTAGGTGGATGTAAAAGGGAGCTAGTGAGGGTTGAAGAGCTAATAAGACCGGGGGTTAAAAGTAAATAACAAAAAAGGTTGAAAATGGAATATGACAAAGTGAAAGTAAGAGAAACTGGTAATTTAGAGGAGGAGTGGAAGTTAGTAAAAGAAAATTTTGTTGGGATTGCAAGCGATGTGTGTGGCAAGAAGTTTGTTGGAGGCAGCAAGAGGAAGGGCAGTGAATAGTGAATTAAATGATGAATGTAAAAGGGGAAGAGAAAAAGAGGGCTTTTGAAGAATGGCTGCAGAGTAATAGTGTAGAGAAGTATGAAAAATATAGAGAGAAAATGTGGAAGTAAACCGCAAGGTAAGTGAGGCAGAGAGAGCAGCTGACCTGAGGTTGGGTCAGGGATTGGGTCATTCATATGAAGAGAATAAGAAGAAAATTTTGGATAGAAGTGAAGAGAGTAAGGATGGCTGGCGCAAGAATTGAAGAGACAGTCAAAGATGGAAATGAAAGGTTATTAAAAGGAGAGGAGGCAAGGAAAAGGTGGGTGGAATATTTTGAAAGTTTACTGAAATGTTCAGGATAATAGGGAGGCCGATATAATTATTGTTGCAGGTGTTGAGGTTCCGGTGATGGGAGATGAGAATGAGAGAGAGATTACAAGTGAGGAAGTGAGGAGAGCACTACATGAAACAAGAGTAGGAAAAGCATCTAGTATGGATGGTGTGAGAGATGAGATGTTGATTGTATTTGAATAGTTGGTGACATTGTTTATTATGTTTTTTGTTGTCAATGGTACCAATAAATTGGGTTTTTGCATGTATTGTACCACTACATAAGGGTAAGGGAGATGTGCATGAGTGTTGTAATTCAAGGGGTATTAGTTTGTTGAGTGTAGTTGGAAAAGTGTATGGTAGAGTACTGATTAATAGGATTAAGGATAAAACAGAGAATGCAATCTTGGAAGTACGGGGTGGTTTTAGAAGAGGTAGGGTCGTATGAATCCTATTTTTGCAGTTAGGCAGATATGCGAGAAATATTTAGCAAAAGGTAAGGAGGTGTATGTTGCGTTTATGGGTCTGGAGAAAGCGTATGATAGAGTTGATAGGGAAGCAATGTGGAATGTGATGAGGTTATATGGAGTTGGTGAAAGGTTGTTGCAAACAGTGAAAAGTTTCTACGAAGGTAGTAAAACATGTGTTAGAATAGGAAATGAAGTGAGCGATTGGTTTCCGGTGAGAGTGGGGCTGAGACAGGGATGTGTGATGTCTCCGTGGTTGTTTAACTTGTATGTTGATGGAGTGGTGAGAGAGGTGAATGCTTGAGTGCTTGGACGAGGATTGAAACTGGTAGACAAGAATGACCAAGAATAGGAGGTAAATCAGTTGTTATTTGCAGACGATACTGTACTGGTTGCAGACCCGGAAGAGAAGCTTGGCGATTAGTGGCAGAATTTGGAAGGGTGAGTGAGAGAAGGAAGTTGAGAGTTAATATGGGTAAGAGTAAGGTTATTAGATGTACGAGAAGGTAAGGTGGGGCAAGGTTGAATGTCATGTTGAATGGAGAGTTACTTAAGGAGGTGGATCACTTCAAGTACTTGGGGTATGTTGTTGCAGATAATGGTGGAGTGGAAGCAGATGCACGTCAGAGAGTGAATGAAAGATGCACGTCAGAGAGTGAATGAAAGATGCAAAGTGTTAGGGGCAGTTAAGGGAGTAGTAAAAAATAGAGGGTTGGGCGTGAATGTAAAGAGAGTTCTGAATGTGAAAGTGATTGTACCAACTGTGATGTATGGATCAAAGTTGCAGGGAATGAAAGTGAGGGAGGACAGAAATTTAATGTGTTTGAGATGAAGTGTCTAAGGAGTATGGCTGGTGTATCTCGAGTAGATAGAGTTAGGAACGAGGTGGTGAGGGTGAGAACGGGTGTAAGAAATGAGTTAGCAGCCTGAGTGGATATGAATGTGTTGAGGTGGTTTGGCCATGTTGAGAGAATGGAAAATGGCTGTCTGCTAAAGAATGTGATGAATGCAAGAGTTGATGAGAGAAGTACAAGAGTAAGGCCAAGGTTTGGGTGGATAGATGGAGTTAAGAAAGATCTGGGTGATAGGAGGACAGATGTGAGAGAGGCAAGAGAACGTGCTAGAAATAGTCATGAATGGCGAGCGATTGTGAAGCAGTTTCGGTAGGCCTGCTGCTTCCTCCAGGGTCTTGAACGACCACGGAGGTAGCAGCAGTAGAATATTCAGCATTATGAAACTCTATCTGTGGTAGATATTGGGGTAGGGAGGGCTGTGGCACCCTAGCAGTACCAGCCGAACTCGGTTGAGTCCCTTGTCAGGCTGGGAGGAATGTAGAGATGAGAGGTTCCCTTCTTTTGTTTCTTTTGTTTGATGTCGGCTACCCCAAAAACTAGGAGAAGTGCCTTGGTATATGTATATATGTATATCCTATATTATCATGTAACTTGAATTTCAACAAAAGTCAGAACGCTCGTAATTACAGTTCTGAAAGGAAGCACCTATACTAGTGTAATGTATTTAATTCCTAATCTAGGACATTAAACATTCGTTATGAACTGGAAACATATCTAGGACGAAAAGATATGGAGTACTCAAATGTACATTTGAATTATACAAAACAGTGAAAAAATACAACTCCTTACCTTTCCTCAAATGACTGGCTTGCACCCTGGATTTGACATTGGTGTAAAAGGTTTGAAGGAGTAATTTTCTTGGCATGATAAATAGCTGAAATAGTACCACCTTCAGGGGGTGCTGGAGATACTTAGACTGATAAGTCTAGAGAACTTGCAGAAGGTGCTGGAGTTACCACTACGATAGGAGAGACTGCAGAATTTATAGAAGGTCCTGGGACAAGTGAGTCAGATGTGACTGAAAGAGCTGGAATAGCAAAAGCCGTAGTTGGGTTAGATGTTAAAGGATGTTTTAGTGTTGCTTTCTAGCCTATTCTAGAAATTTAACATCCCTGTTTCCTCAAATATCTGCTAGTGACATACCAAAACCTCCTGGACCCCTTGGTAGACCAATTTGTTCCTCTTAGTGTTGGAGCACTCGGTATCAAACTTAGCCAACCCCTGCAGGATCTAGGAAAAAAACCTTCTGACAGGTTCTTGGCGTGAATATCTTGTACTCTGGGGTGTGTATATCTTCTTTCTCGTCAATTATCTGCTCCTCAAGTTGAATGGGGTCCTCAGCAGATACATGTCTCCAAGAAATGTCATTAGCTATGCAACATTATCAGCTTCCATCTTCAAATCATGCTGTTTACTCAGTGTTCTGTGTAACAACCATTTAAGTGATTGGTTTTATTGTCTCCTCAAAGCCACATAAATCCTTCTCGAGCTGGGGTCGCTGTAATTTAAACACACCATTGAAATTTGTACACTTCACTTCAAACTAGGCATTAGACCCATGCATTAAAGCTGAAAGGAACCTGTGGAACTTCTAAATGTTCATCAGAGTTTAGTCCAGGATGATCTCTGTTACTCCCGATGACAGCAAATTTCTCTCAATGGTAGTATCCATGAAAGAGGTAATGGTTCCTTTGTCCAAGGGAGGGAAGCTCAAACGCTGTTTTATTTGCTCAGGAACCATATTAATCATGTATTTTATTTTTTTTTTTTGCCATCAAAAGGAGATCTTGGCCGGTTACTACTAGTCCAGCCTTTCGTAACAGCGACGTAAGTGTTGGAGTTGATACACATTTGTAAGAATAACTTTTTGGTAGTCTATTGCAGCCATGATATATTGTAAAAGAGACCGCCATTACATGTAGACCAATTATATACATATATCCATCCATATACCAAGGCACTTCCCCCAATTTTGGGGCGGTAGCCGACACCAACAATGAAACAAAACAAAAAGGGGACCTCTACTCTCTATGTTCCTTCAGCCTAATCAGGGACTCAACCAAGTTCAGCTGGTACTGCTAGGGTGCCACAGCCCAACCTCCCACATTTCCACCACATATGAAGCTTCATAATGCTGACTCCCCTACTGCTGCTACCTCTGCGGTCATCTAAGGCACTGGAGGAAGCAGCAGGGCCTACTGGAACTGCGTCACAATCGCTCGCCATTCATTCCTATTTCTAGCACGCTCTCTAGCCTCTCTCACATCTATCCTCCTATCACCCAGAGCTTTCTTCACACCATCCATCCACCCAAACCTTGGCCTTCCTCTTGTACTTCTCCCATCAACTCTTGCATTCATCACCTTCTTTAGCAGACAACCATTTTCCATTCTCTCAACATGGCCAAACCACCTCAACACATTCATATCCACTCTAGCCGCTAACTCATTTCTTACACCCGTTCTCTCCCTCACCACTTTGTTCCTAACCCTATCTACTCGAGATACACCAGCCATACTCCTTAGACACTTCATCTCAAACACATTCAATTTCTGTCTCTCCATCACTTTCATTCCCCACAACTCCGATCCATACATCACAGTTGGTACAATCACTTTCTCATATAGAACTCTCTTTACATTCATGCCCAACCCTCTATTTTTTACTACTCCCTTAACTGCCCCGAACACTTTGCAACCTTCATTCACTCTCTGACGTACATCTGCTTCCACTCCACCATTTGCTGCAACAATAGACCCCAAGTACTTAAACTGATCCACCTCCTCAAGTAACTCTCCATTCAACATGACATTCAACCTTGCACCACCTTCCCTTCTCGTACATCTCATAACCTTACTCTTACCCACATTAACTCTCAACTTCCTTCTCTCACACATCTTTCCAAATTCTGTCACTAGTCGGTCAAGCTTCTCTTCTGTGTCTGCTACCAGTACAGTATCATCCGCAAACTAAAACTGATTTACCTCCCATTCATGGTCATTCTCGCCTACCAGTTTTAATATTCGTCCAAGCACTCGAGCATTCACCTCTCTCATCACTCCATCAACATACAAGTTAAACAACCAGGGCGACATCACACATCCCCTTCTCAGCCCCACTCTCACAGGAAACCAATCACTCACTTCATTTCCTATTCTAACACATGCTTTACTACCTTTGTAGAAACTTTTCACTGCTTGTAACAACCTTCCACCAACTCCATATAACCTTATCACATTCCACATTGCTTCCCTATCAACTCTATCATATGCTTTCTCCAGATCCATAAACGCAACATACACCTCCTTACCTTTTGCTAAATATTTCTCGCATATCTGCCTAACTGTAAAAATCTGATTCATACAACCCCTACCTCTTCTAAAACCACCCTGTACTTCCAAGATTGCATTCTCTGTTTTATCCTTAATCCTATTAATCATTACTCTACCATACACTTTTTCAACTACACTCAACAAACAAATACCTCTTGAATTACAACACTCATGCACATCTCCCTTACCCTTATATAGTGGTACAATACATGCACAAACCCAATCTACTGGTACCATTGACAACACAAAACACATATTAAACAATCTCACCAACCATTCAAGTACAGTCACACCCCCTTCCTTCAACATCTCAGCTTTCACACCATCCATACCAGATGTTTTTCCTACTCTCGTTTCATCTAGTGCTCTCCTCACTTCCTCTATTGTAATCTCTCTCTCATTCTCATCTCCCATCACTGGCACCTTAACACCTGGAACCGCAATTATATCTGCCTCCCTATTATCCTCAACATTCAGCAAACTTTCAAAATATTCCGACCACCTTTTCCTTGCCTCCTCTCCTTTTAACAACCTTCCATATCCATCTTTGACTGTCTTTTCAATTCTTGCGCCAGCCTTCCTTACTCTCTTCACTTCTTTCCAAAACTTCTTCTTATTTTCTTCATATGAATGACCCAATCCCTGACCCCACCTCAGGTCAGCTGACCTCTTTGCCTCACGTACCTTGCGCTTTACTTCCACATTTTTCTCTCTATATTTTTCATACTTCTCTATACTATTACTCTGCGGCCATTCTTCAAAAGCCCTCTTTTTCTCTTCCACTTTTACCTTCACTCCTTCATTCCACCATTCACTGCCCTTCTTCATGCTGCCTCCAACAACCTTCTTGCCACATACATCACTTGCAATCCCAACAAAATTTTCTTTTACTAACTTCCACTCCTCCTCTAAATTACCAGTTTCTCTTACTCTCACCTCGTCATATGCCATTTTCAACCTTTCCTGATATTTACTTTTTACCCCCGGTTTTATTAGCTCTTCAATCCTTACTACCTCCTTTTTACATCCACCTACTCTATTCCCCCACTCTTTTGCTACAACTAATTTTCCTTCCACCAAAAAATGATCAGACATACCGTTAGCCAAACCCCTAAACACGTGCACGTCTTTCAATCTTCCAAACATTCTTTTAGTTATCAACACATAATCCATTAATGCCCTTTCTACTACTCTTCCATTTGCCACTCTAACCCATGTATACTTATTTTTATCTTTCTTTTTAAAGAAGCTAGCACTTATTACCATTTCTTTTTCAACACACATGTCTACCAGTCTCTCACCACTCTCGTTTTCATCTGGTACGCTATACTTCCCAATGACACATTCTACCTCTCAAGCGCCCACTCTAGCATTTAAGTCACCCATAACAACTACATAATTCCTTCTACCCAGTCATTCTACACACCTAGTTAATTCATTCCAGAACTCATTCCGCTCCTCTTCACTTTTCTCACTACCTGGCCCATACGCACTGACAAACGCCCAACATTCCCTACCTAACCTAACCCTTACCCACATTAACCTAGATGATATCTCCTTCCATTCCACTACTTTACCTGTCATCCATTCACTCAGCAATAACGCCACACCCTCTCTCGCTCTTCCCCTTTCAATCCCAGACACTCTACCAGACATTTCACCAAACATCACTTCACCTTTTCCTTTCATCTTTGTCTCACACAAGGCCAATACATCCATCCTTCTACTTCTAAACATACTTCCAATCTCACATCTTTTACTCTCTATCGTACTACATCCACGCACATTCAAACACCCCAAAACTAGAGTGCGGGGAGCAGTCACTCTCCCCCCAGCTCCATCTCCTATATATATATATATATATATATATATATCATCATCATCATCATCATTATCATCATTATCATGACATCCTACGCCTATTGACGCAAAGGGGCTCGGTTTGATTCCGTCAGTCATCCGTATCTTGAGCTTTTAATTCAACATTTCTCCATTCATCATCTCCTACTTCACGCTTCATAGTCCTCAGCCATGTAGTCCTGGGTATTCCAACTCTTCTAGTGCCTTTTGGAGCCAGCTGAACGTTTGGTGAAGTAATCTCTCTTGGGGACGGTGAAGAGAATGCTCAAACCATATCCATCTACCCCTCATCATGATCTCATCCACATATGACTCTCAAGTAATCTCTCTTATAGATT
>NC_090729.1:22519923-22529923 GCF_036898095.1 Palaemon carinicauda | reverse complement strand
CTCTAAATTGAAAAAAATGTATTATCAAAGAAGTCAAATTTTCCAAGCCAAAAAAATGAGTTTACTCAGAATATGTTCTCGCAACAACTCCTTCTGATTATCACTGTCTTCTTTCTTTTCTTTCGGTGAGGGAAAAGAAATTATGTTAAAGCTTTCCTTTTGTGATAATCCTCGAGCTAAGACCACACAAGTTGTCATTAATATTTGACATTCATCTTTTTCAGTTCCACATAAACACCAAGAATATCAATACATACTTATCTTTATTACTATTTGTGGTCTCAAATAATACGTCACATTCTCTCTCTCTCCTCTCTCTCTCTCTCTCTCTCTCTCCTCTCTCTCTCTCTCTCTCTCTCTCTCTCTCTCTCTGTTCCTGTTTTCGGTATATTTGGTTTTGATTTAAATGAAAAAGTCCTTTAAAAACACGAAATTCTTTTAATATGAATGAATATTGTTCCTTTAAAGATCATTTAATCGTAAACTAGTTCAGTGATAAATGATATTTGTCAAGAGGGGAAGGAAGAGGGAAATACAGCTGCAGTTTATGGATTGTTGCGTTTGACATTTAGTAAAACCTTTTTATTTTTGGTCAGCATATCAAAACGGTGTCTTCCTGACGCAAAATTAATCTCCAAAATTAACGATACAAAACATCTAGAGGTGGAAAACTATCACGAAGCAAGTTTGACTTGTCTTGAATCGCTAATAGTTTCTCTCTTTACTGAGCCTTTGTATATCTATGTTCAGAATTTGGGGTTTAATGTCCATGAAAAGAATATCCACTCCCTAGTTGCAGTAGCCTATTGACAACTTCTCTTCCTAACGTTCTGCTGGACTGGGGTTCGAGTCATGTTCAAGCTCCATCGTTTTTTGTAGTGTCTGTAATCTCCCCATCCTTGTCAGTTGAGGATGTGGGATTTGGGGAAGCCTAAAGAACTACCTGCTGAGTCATCAGCAGCCATTGCTTGGCCCTCCCTGATTGTAGCTTGCATGGAGAGGGGTCTCTGGCGCTGATCAAATGTATTTATGGTCGTTCTCTAGGGCATTGTCCTGTTAGGTCATTGCCACTTTCCCTCGTCTTTGCCATTGATGAGCGACATCTAAATCTGTTTATTGCTCTTAATATAGAATCTTCTCTAAACTCAAATTTTGGGTCAAAAGCAATGATTGGTGTTTGTAAAGGCCTTTGTTTGCATTTTTATGTGTATATATAGAGTTCATGGCCTATCATCTCATAACAAAAAAGGCTTCATCTTAAAAACAAAACTATTGAAATAAAAAGTCAAGGAAGAAGCTAAACCTGAAAAAATAACCATCATATTGAAACGTTTTTAAAGAACACCTCATTTCCGAACCACAGAAATTGTGCAAATCTCTATGCGATCTTACACCTTATAGAGAACGAAACTTGAAAGAATGTCCGATTTACCCAAATTCAAAGCCACTTTCCCTACAGGCTTCAGGGCATTGACAACATTATGAATATAGTGGTCTACGTAGTGCAATGTAATCCAATATTTGTATGCGAATTATACTCTGTGAGTTACATCTAAAGTATTCGTTCTTTGTTACATTATGTTGTATTTTAATTATTGTGACCTCTATAAATGGCATTTCTCAATAAGGAAATTTAATATTTAAACAAAAAGTACGATGTTGGTGAAAACATTTTTAATTCATTGGTATTTTTCTTTTTTAAATTACTTTCTCGTTGAATTCATAGTATGCAGAAATAAACTTTTCTAATGGAGTTAATATTATTAAACAATGAAAAACTTCAGATTATTTTATGTCGTTATGTTGCGTTTCAGATCCTGTTATATTTAGAAGGTACAACTGTCGTTATATGGAGAAGCATTTTAAGTGTTAAAAACTTATTGTATCATTTCAAACTCTTTGCTCCAATTCAGCATTTAAAATACAATTTCAGAGCACAAGATCTGAATCTTAATAAATTATAACTGCTACTGTATTAAACGATAGAACAAAATTACACTAACGTCATTATTTCATAACGGGTTATGATTGGCTTTTCTGCTTATGCCTTTATGAGATAACAGGATTTTCCGATATAAGATTTGCCCGTCTTGTAAGATTTGCTTGATATTAAGACAGGTTCCGATAAGTACATTTGGGACAGACAGTTCTTTCCCTTTTATCTTAGAATTTTTATCAGACTTACTATTTCTCTACTCTGCTGAGAAATTTTTTTTTCTTAATCTAAGAACTTTCAACGATTTCACATTTCTTTTTTTATAGGAATTTCCAGGTTTCTCTCTCTCTCTCTCTCTCTCTCTCTCTCTCTCTCTCTCTCTCTCTCTCTCTCTCTCTCTCTCTCTCTCTCTGTTAGTGATAGAAACATGGAATTTTAATCCTCAAGAAACGTCGGTACATCAAATCCCCTAGATATATTTAATCGTTTATTGCAAAAGTCTAATATAAAATACTTAGATATATAAGTATATATTAGCTATTCAATAAGGCAAATAAGATTGTCGAGACTTTGTATAATTGTTAATGAACTGAAAATTTATAATGAAAATGTTCTTCCTCATCGAATGATTCTGTAGTGTTTATATTAGTTGATATTTCAAAGGAACTCATTATATTCAGAACATCAGCTCTACATGTTAATTATTTATAGTAATTAGTAAAATAAGCAGGGTTCGCTCTCTCTCTCTCTCTCTCTCTCTCTCTCTCTCTCTCTCTCCTCTCTCTCTCTCTCTCTCTCTCCTTGCGCCAGTTTTGGTAACGTGTCTAGCTGGCGAGGCTAGGAGTCCTGGACCAGACGATAGTGAACAGAGGGTTGCCTTAATAAAATTTGAGAACATCCCTGTTCAACTATGCAGCGAATCAGGTACTCAGTTGTTAGCAAATCATTGCAGATGTCAGTTAGAGAGAGAGAGAGAGAGAGAGAGAGAGAGAGAGAGAGAGAGAGAGAGAGAGAGAGAGAGAGAGAGAGAGTAGACAATCCTTATCCTATGGGGGCAGAAAAGGAGGGGCTCTTTCCAATAAATATTCACATGTTATTCCCTCTCTCCGAAGATATAATTGCGAGTTTTCCCCCCCAAAAAAAAAATGTATCATCGTATATTTCCGTTGTGCATAAACGTATTCAGGTAGTCAATTTCCATTTAAATTGGAAGTTTAATTACATCCGCTTTTCTTTTCTTTGTGATCTCGTGCAAGAGCATCTAGCACACAAGACACCTGGATTCCATGTCTGCTTATTGGAATAATGAGCAATATTCTCAATTTTTTTCAGGCAAGATCCTCAAACAACGACCAGGATGAATCTCAATGAAAGGATTTAGTAAAAGCTCTCTCGTCTTAGCTGGAAAAATTCTTTCTATTCATGAAACATATTCTCTCTCTCTCTCTCTCTCTCTCTCTCTCTCTCTCTCTCTCTCTCTCTCTCTCTCTCTCTCTCTCTCAACGTTCCCTTTCTACCACAAATTGGTTTTAAAAGGTTCAGTTTGGTTATAGCAGGATATAAAGTAAACTTTAACAGAAGATCTGAAGACCTTTGTTAAACAGGGGTCAAGGTGTTTTCCAAGTAGAATAAAAAAAAATTAAGTAGAATTCTCAAAATCTGGAATCCAGACTGATATGAGAAATGGGCCTCAAATATGTGCATCACAGTTTTATGTCTAAAGTCATCCAATGTGATGCAAGGCATTTCTAGTTTATTTGCATTTATGATATCAGAGCATATTTTATTAAGGTTATTACAATTCATTCACGAACGTCAGGGGAATTTTTTGTGCCATGGATATTGAAAAAAGGGCTTGCACTTTTCCAACCAACTCTAAATGTGTATTTTATTTCCTTGGGTAATTGTAATTTGCTACCTTCAAAAATGTATTGTTGCATTTTCTATATAAAATAACAAACAAAAACCTTTTTGTGGATTTATTGACTTTTTTCTTTCATCAAATTACTATTTTTCAAATTTACTATAGGAGAAAAAGTTATTACCAGACAGGAGAATTTCCATTCATACATTATTAAGTGAGTAACAGTTCCAGCATTTTCTGAGTTTTACATGAAAAATATTCATAAAGTTCTGAATTCTACCATGAAATCGAATAACAAATTTGAGCTCTTAATGAAATCCAGCTTGCAGAAATGCTGTTAAAGTCCTTGCGTGCCCATAAGCAGAGCATGAAACTAGGAAATGAAAATTGAATTTAATCTCCCATTAATTCCTTTATTCGTTCGTTTACCTTTTATCTAATCCCTATATCTGTCTATTTCTATATTCATCTGTACTTTTATTCATTCTTTGATTTGTTGGTATATTAACTGCGCCATAGATTATATGTATGAAAGACCCTTGGTTTTATAAACTTTATCACTGGATTTATTGATGGCCT
The DNA here is from genome assembly GCF_036898095.1 of Palaemon carinicauda. Classification (NCBI taxonomy): domain Eukaryota; kingdom Metazoa; phylum Arthropoda; class Malacostraca; order Decapoda; family Palaemonidae; genus Palaemon; species Palaemon carinicauda. The sequence continues at coordinate 22,525,544 of NC_090729.1, read as the reverse complement.
TTACTTTATGACTGGATTTATTACTGCCATCTACTTTATCATTTAATATATTGCTGCCATCTACTTTGCCGCTTGATTTATTACTGCCATCTACTTTATCAGTCGATTTATTGATGGCATCTACTTTATCAGTTGATTTATTGCTGTCATCTATATTGTCAGTTGACTTATTGTTGCCATCTACTTTGTCAGTTGATTTAGTGCTGTTATCTACTTTATTGGTGTATTTATTGCTAGTTTGAGTTTCTATCTACTTTATCACTAATTATACTTTATCAGTGGATTTATTGTTGCTATTTACTTTTTCAGTTGATCTATTGCAGTCATCTAGTTTGTCCGTTCATTTATTGCTGCCATCTACTTTATCTGTTGATTTATTGCTGTCGTCTAGTTTGTCAGTTTATTTATTGCTGCCATCTACTTTATCACTTCATTTTCTGTCATCTACTTTATCAGTTGACTTATTGTGGCCATCTACTTTATCAGTTGATTTATTGCTTCCATGTACTTTGTCAGTTGATTTACTGCTCTACTCTACTTTATCGTTTTTTTTTTTTTTTTGCTGTCATCTACTTTCTCAGTTGATTTCTGTGGCCATCTATTTTATCATCGATTTATAGTTTTCATCTACTTTATCGGTTGAATTATTTCTGCCCTTTACTTTGTCAGTTAATTTCTTGGGGTCATCTGCTTTATCAGTTGATTGTTTGTTGCCATCTACTTCAGCATTGTTTTATTGTAGCCATTTACTTAATTAGTTGATTAATTACTACCTTCTTCTTTATCAGTTGATTTATCGCTGTAGTTTACTTTATCAGTTTATTTACTGCAGGCATCTTCCTTATCAGGTGATTTATTGCTGCCATCTACTTTATCGTTGATATATTGTTGTCACATAGTTTATCAGTATATTTATTGCTGCCATCTACTGTATCAATGATTTATTGTTGCCATCTACTTTATCAGATGATTTATTCCTCCCATATAATTTATTATTGATTTCCTGTTGCAATCGCCGTTCCCTTAAATCTTAAGGTAAAAGTAGCAAATCCTTTTTTGATTTTCAAACTATAAATGCAAAGTACTTCCATGAACAAATTCCTTAAATGGAAAACATTTCCCCCCCCCCCCCCCTGCCCCTACTCTAATTCACCTAAAAACCTTCACTGTCACATTCCCCTTAATTTCTCAATCATAGATGAACCTCTCGAGTAGAAAAGTTACACAACACCCATTTTTATACATACATACATACATATACCAAAGGCACTTCCCCTAGTTTTGGGGGGTAGCCGACATCAAGCAAACCAAAAAAAAAAGGGGGGGGACTTTCCCTTTCTACATTCCTCCCAGCCTAACAAGGGATTCAACCGAGTTTGGCTGGTACAGCTAGGGTGCCACAGCCAACACTCAACCCCCTCTCCCGTTATCCACCACAGATGATGCTTCATAACGCTGAATCCCCTACTGCTGCTACCTGCGCGGTCATCCAAAGCAACCGGGGAGAGCAGCAGGACCTACCGGAAATGCATCACAATCGCTCAGCATTCATTCCTATTCCTAGCTCGCTCTCTTGCGTCTCTCTCACAACTATCCTCCTATCACCAAGAGCTTCCTTCACTCCATCCATCCACCTAAACCTTGACCTTCCTCTTGTACTTCTCCCATCAATTCTTGCATTCATCACCTTCTTTAGCAGACAGCCATTTTCCATTTTCTCAACATGGCCAAACCACCTCAACACATTCATATCCACTCTAGCTGCAAACTAATTTCTTACACCCATTCTCACCCTCACTACCACATTCCTAAGTCCATCTACTTGAGATACACCAGCTATAGACCTCAAACATTTTCATCTAAAAAACATTCAAATTCTCTCTCTCCATCACTTTCATTCCCCACAACTTAGATCAATACATTACAGTTGAGACAATCACTATCGCATTCAGAACTCTCTTTATATTCATGCCCAACCCTCTTTTCCTTACCACTCCCTTCACTACCCCCAAACACTTTGCATCCTTCAATCTGTCACTGACGTACATCTGCTTCCACTCCACCATTTACTACAACAACAGACCCTAGGTACTTAAACTGATCCACCTCCTCAAGTAATTCTCCATTCAACATGACATTCAACCTAGCACCACCTTCCCTTCTCGTACATCTCATAATCTTACTCTTACGCACATTAACTATCAACTTCCTTCTCTCACATATCCTTCCAAATTCTGTCCCGAATCGGCCAAGCTTCTCTCCCGAGTCTATAACTAGTACAGTATCATCTGCAAACAACAAATAATTTACCTCCCATTCATGATCGTTCTTGTCTATCAGTTTCAATCCTCATCCAAGCACTCGAGCATTGACCTCTCTCACCACTCCATCAACATACAAGTTAAAGAACCATAGTGACATTGCATCTCCCTTTCTCAGTTTCACTCTTACTGGAAACCAATCGCTTACTCCATTTCCTATCCTAACACACTTTTTACTACCTTTGTAGAAACTTTTCACTGCTTGTAACAACCTTCCACTATATAACATCATCACATTCCACATCACTTCCCTATTAACCTTTATCATACGTTTTCTCCAGATCCATAAACGCAACATACACCTTACGTTTTAGAAATATTTCTCGTATACCTGCCTAACTGTGAAAATCAGATTCATACATCCCCTACCTCTTCTAAAACCCCCCTGTACTTCTAAGATTGCATTCTCTGTTATATCCTTAATCCTGTTAATCAGTACCCTACCATACACATATCCAACCACACTAAACGACTAATACCACTTGAACTACAACACTCATGCACATCTCCTTTAACCTTTTATAGTAGTACAATACATGCATAGACCCAATCTAATGGTACCATTGACAACACAAAACACAAATTAAACAATCTCACCAACCATTCAAGTACAGTCAAACCTCCTTCCATTAAAATCTCAGCTCTCACACCATCCGTACCAGGTGCTTTTCCCACTCTCGTTTCATGTAGAGCTCTCTTCACTTCCTCTCTTGAAATCTCTCTCTCGTTCTCATCTCCCATCACTGGCACCTCAACACCTGCAATAGCAATTATACCTGCCTCCTTATTATCTTCAACATTTAGTAAACATTCAAAATATTCCGCCCAACTTTTCCTTGCCTCTCCTTTTAACAAAATTCCATTTCCATCTTTCACTGTCTCTTCAATTGTCGATCCAGCCTTCCTTACTCTCTTTAATTCTTTCCAAATCTTCTTCTGATTCTCTTCATATGAACGACCCAATCCCTGACCCCACCTCAGGTCAGGCGCCCTTTTTGCTTCAGTTATCTTGCCCTTTGCTTCCACACTTTTCTCTCTATATCTTTCATAATTTTCTACACTCTTACTCTGCAACCATTCTTCAAATACGCTCTTTTTCTCTTCCACTTTTACCTTCACTCCTTCATACTTCCATTTATTGCCCTTCCTCATGCTGCCTCCAACAAACTTCTGGCCACACACATCACTTGCAATCCCAACAAAATTTTATTTTACTAACTTCAACTCCTCCTCTAAATTACCAGTTTCTCTTAATTTCACTCTGCCATATCACATTTTCAATATATCTTGATATTCACTTTTTCTCCCTGGTTTTATTAACTCTTCAAAAATCACTACCTCCCTTTTACATCCCCCACTCTATTTCCCTACTCTTTTTCTACAACTTATTTTCATTCCATCAAAAAATTATCAGACATACCGTTAGCCATACTCCTAGACACATGCATGTCTTTTATTCTTCCTAACATTCTTTTAGTTATCAACACGTAATCCATTAACGCCCTTTCTTCCACTCTTCCATTTGCCACTCTTGCCTATGTATATTTGTTTTTATATTTCTTTTTGAAAAGATAGAACTTATCACCATCTCTTCCTCAACATACATATCTAGCAGTCTCTTACCACTCTCGTTTTCACCTGGTATGCCATACTTCTCAATGACATCTTCCACCTCTTCAGCGTCCACTCTAGCATTTGAGTTACCCATGACAACTACATAGTTCCTTCCACCCAGTCCTTCTACACATTCTGCTCTCCTTCACCTTTCTCACAACCTGGCCCATACGCACTAATAAAAGCACAACATTCACTACTCAACCTAACCACTACCCACATTAACCTAGGTGATATCTCCTTGCATTCCACTACTTTACCTGTCATCCATTCACTCAGCAAAAAAGCCACACCCTCTCTTGGTCTTCCCCCTTCAATCCCAGACACTCTACCATTCGCTTCATCAAATCTCACTACACCTTCCCTTTTATCTTTGTCTCACAAAAAGCCAATATATCCATCCTTCTATTCTAAACACAACTTCCAATCTTACATCTTTTACTCTTTATCGTACTACATCCACACACACCTAGATACCCCAAAACTAGTGTGTGGGAGCAGTCACTCTCCCCTCAGCTTCACCTCTTTGATGTATCACAGGAGTATATAATACAGGAGAAGGGGTTCCTAGCCCCTCGGCCTTTCCCTTCTAGTTGCTTCTTACGACAAGCAGGGATACGTTGGCGATATTGTAATTGTTTTTTTTTTTTGCCACCGCATATATTTTTATATATTTTTAGAGGCATTGGTAGTACATCGATCACACGTATATTCATTGCACCATTGCCCCTGTGCCTTCTGGATACTTTGACCCTTTTATTTCGACGCTTCTTCTATCCCATCCAACAAATATCGTTTTAGTTCATTGTTTTTCCTTCCTTATCACCAGCTGACCCACGCTATCCTTGTCAGCCATCCTCGTCCATATTCTTTTGCGTATATGACAAGAAACCTTTATTTAAATTGCATGTAATATTCACCATTTTTTCTTATATTAAGAACTTCCCCTATTTTCGCATCATTCCATCATATTTACATTCACTAAATTCAATTCACAAATCAAACCCATCCAAAATTCTATCATCAACACTGAAATGAGTTAGTCTGTCTTCTAGTCTTTTATAAGTGATAAACTTTATTTGCAATTCACTTTATATAAAAGAAGAAAGTCTTTAGAATGCAATACAAAATGTTATCATGACACGTTTATCCTGAAGTAAACAAGAGTTACCAAGAGACATTAACATAATGTAAGACAAACACTCCTAAGAAAATTGTTTCAAATTACGAGACACGAGATTTGATAATTATATAACCAGGTCCTGTTGTAACTCGTTTCACTAGTACGTAAAGAGAACAGGAAATTTAACGCGACTTGATTAAAGGGATAATAATGACAATGAATGCCAGTTGTTTAGATTATTCTTTTTATTACATGTTATCACTGACATAGAATGTCTTGTAACATTTGGTAATGGAAATCAGTTCTTTATGATTTTTCATGGCAACTACCTACTCAAAAAGAAATAGATACACATTTTATTAATTTTTTATATTCCCTTATTTTTTAACTTTATCTGGAATTACTTTATATCTTAATGCAGTTTATTTTGTTTTCCGTTTAGTTGGTAATTTTGTGTCAGCTTATGTACAGATAATGATCGAGTCTAAGCAGAATTTTAAATATATTCAATCTATTGATTCAATTTATTCTTAGTCCGATTAACTCTAACTCCCCCATGTTGA
>NC_090729.1:22487423-22509923 GCF_036898095.1 Palaemon carinicauda | reverse complement strand
AGCAAATGTATCTACTGAAGCAAATTCATATAAGAAACCCCTAAAAGAAGTATCAGAAATAAAAGAAATGAACTCTGGTCATTTAGAAAGAAAAATGAAATATATTTAGTGGTTGCGAAGGGGGGGGGGGGTTGAGAGGATAACCCTTCCAAATACTGAAGGATAAGAAAATATTGTAAAAGAAAAACGAAAGTGCAACAGCGATAATTATATTGAATCAAGGTTGAACTAGATTAATTCCCCTGATTCAATGTTACTCAAGAGAAAAGTATAGGGAGAGAGACTCGTCAAATAAAGGGTCAGAAAATTTCTGATGGATAAAGATAAAACAAATTTTCTCTCTGCTTAATTCTTCTGGGTACGAATATAATGGCAGGTTGTCGTTAGGTAACGTCGGTGTCACGAATCAGGAGACGGAGGACACGGGAGATAATCAGAGAATAGATGATAATGGTGGACAAGAAATGAGAAATGGAAAAATAACATTTGGGCCCTTGGAACAAGATTAGAGACAAATGATACTTAGAGAAACTGATGAAAACCTCGACAATCTTTTTTTGGTGTAATACAAAAATATTGATAAATCATTTTTCAAATACTATTTTATTAGGTATATTGCATAGCATTTGAAAATGAAGTGAATAATGAGTACTTGAAAAACAGACTAGCATCTTATAGGGGAAACTAGTGTCGTAATTACATGGACCCAAGAGAGTCAGTCTGTAGCTTTTCGAAGAGTCAGGAACTTTTGAGAGAGAGAGAGAGAGAGAGAGAGAGAGAGAGAGAGAGAGAGAGAGAGAGAGAGAGAGAGAGAGAGAGAGAGAGAGAGGTCGTTGTGAGGATTTTCATAATTCTAGAGGAGAATTTCCTCCTTTATTTGTCAATTTGATGGCCATGATTTAATGCATGTAATAAATTCTACAACATATAAGAGCATTAAAAAAAATGATCAAAACGTTATTATTATTATTATTATTATTATTATTATTATTATTATTATTATTATTATTATTATTATTATTATTATTATTATTATTATTATTATTATTATTTTTATTATTTTATTCTATTATTATTATTATTATTATTATCATTATTATTATTATTACTTGCTGAGCTACAACCCTAGTTGAAAAAGCAGGATGCTATAAGATCAAGGACTCAAACACGGAAATAGCCCAGTGAGGCAAGGAACTAAGGATTTGAACTACAAGAGATATTTAAGAATAACAACATTAAAATAAATATTTCATAAATAAACTATAAAAACCTTAAAATAACAAAAGGAACAGACATAAGATAGAATAATTTGACCGAGTGTACTCTCAAGCAAGAGAACTCTACCCCACGACAGTGGAAGACCATGATACAGAGGCTATGGCCTTACCCAGGACTAGAAAACAATAGTTTGATTTTGGAGTGTCCTCCGGGAAGAGATGCTTACCAGAGCTAAAGAGTCTCTTCTACCCTTACGAAGATGAATGTAGCCACTGAACAATTACAGTGCAGCAGTTAATCTACTGTTGTTAAGTTTATGAAGACAGAGGAGAATGTATATTGAAAAGGCCAGACTATTTGATGTATGTGTAGGCAAAGGAAAAAATTAGCCGTAACTAGAGAGTAGGATGCAATGTAGTAGTGTCTAACCAGTCAAAGGACCCAATAACTCTCTAGAGGTAGTATCTCTACATATAAAGTATTTATATCGTTATTGACTGAAGGTTCTTACTTATATAGATATTCCAAAATCAATCGTTCCATTTGTTGTTATGACGTTCTAACACATAATTATTAAGATTACGATTAAATTTCTGTTCCTAGCTTATATAAGCATGTCCTTCTTTACCACATTGTTTTGAAGTTATTACCATCACCATAATCATTTTGATGCTTACATGGTTATAATGTTAGTAAAGGAGAAAAGAAAGATTATAATATCCTTAGTTAGTTCCGTCATATGGAAAGGATATAACTTGAGAAGCTCTCGTGGAGGACTCTTCCAAATCAAACCCTTGTTCTCTAGCCTTGGGTAGTGCCATAGCCTCTGTACCATGGTCTTCCCTTGTCTATGGTTAGAGTCCTTGCTTGAGGGTACACCCTGACTCACTATTCCATCTGCTTCCTTATTCCTTTTCCTCAGTGGTTTATTTACCAAGTTTTTTTCCCTTGGTCTTATAGAATGATGCATTTCCAACTAGGTTTTTAGGCTAGAAAATAATAATAATAATAATAATAATAATAATAATAATAATAATAATAATAATAATAATAATAATAATAATAATAATAATAATAATAATACGAGCGTTTGGTGATAAGAACGTATGATACAGATGTATTGAGAAATAGTAAAAGAAATTAAGGTTATAGTTGAGTGAAAAGCTTTCAAATTCAAAAATCAAATAAAAAAAATTGGTATTTAATAGTAGGCTATTGTGTTAAATATTTATGTGTATGAGGAAGCACAGAGTGAGGCTGCATAACAAAGCAGTTTCTCCCCGACCTGAGGGGCTTCATATTCAACGTATATTGAAGTGCCGCAATCTGATCCTGTAGGTTTCAGCTTCAGCTCAGGATTATCTCTCTTCCAGGCATCGCTCGAGGGTTCTGGTTGCCTTTATCTTTTCATCCTCCCGTCCGTCTTCTGTGTTCTCATGCTGATCCAACATGGTTATAATCTCCCCTCATGTATGAAGACTTGTCTCTTTATACAGGCTGCCAACGCAAGAGCCCGTGTCCCATGCAAGTGTGGGGATATGAAAATTTACCGACCTTTCCCACCTACACTTACACAAACAGGGAAGACGAGCCGCATTGCATCCTGACGAAACTCGGGTAAGAGACGACTAACAACCAATCCCCGGTCTATCAGTTCCCGTTTTTCATGTGATGGAGAGAGTGCAAAATACTAGATGTTTGGACAGGTCATAGTAACTAAGCTCGCCCTTCTCACAGTGAATGAATATACCCTGAAAAATACTTATGAATTTGTAGAGCTGATAAATTCTGTCGAAGATGCAAATAACTATGTTATGTGCTGCTTCTTGAACAGCTTTTCCCTAACCAAGAGGACATTTTCGAAGGTTTCAATAAAAAAAAACAATTTGAAATACTGTTAGAACTATCTACCACTACATCCACATTCATGTTTAATCACAAGTTATATGAGCAGGTAGAAGGAGTAGCAATGGGATCGCCGTGTGGACCAACCTTAGCAAATATATTTCTATGTTATTGTGAAGGGAAATGGCTGAGTGATTGTCCTGTAGAATTTAAGCCTCTTTTGTGCCGTCGATATGTAGATGATACATTTTTACTTTTCAAAAATTCAGATCACATAAACCAGTTTTTAGATTATTTAAATACAAAGCATCGTAACATGAAATTTACGAAAGAAAATGAACAGGATGATAATTTTTCTTTCCTCGATGTCTTGGTCTCTCGGAAACATAATACCTTTGAAACTTCAGTATTTCGAAAAAAACACACTTTTACAGGACTAAGCACTCATTTTTAAGTTCGGAACCAAAAAATCTACAAAATCAATTTGATAAAAATACCGTTATATAGATGTTATCATGGATGTTCAACTTATCTGGGGTTTCAAGAGGAAGAAAATTTTCTAAAATAATTTTTATCAACAATGGGTTCCCTCTAAACGTCTACTACAATCAAGCCAAAAAGTGTTTAAGTAAAATTTACAGTCAAAATCTAACAATTCAAACGGTCAGTAAGAAAAGGTTATATGTATCCTTTCCGTACTATGGTTATGTTTCGTAGAGATTACGAACAGAGGTTATGAGTGTTGTGGGGAAGTGTTATCCCCACATAGATTTAAAACAATTTTTTACTAACAAGCTCTCAGTTGGCTCATTTTTCATATATAAGGGGAGTCTGCCTACTCACTTGTGTTCCGGTGTCATATACACTTTTCAATGTGCACTCTGTAATGAGTGCTAGACTGGAAGCACATCTAGACAGCTTCAGTGTAGGATTTTGGAGCACATTGGGAGATCGGTACGAACTAATATACCTTCAAGTAGGAAACCAATTTCAGATATTTATGACCACGCATTTAAAACTGGTGATGCCATTTCTAAAGAAAATTTCAAAATTGTAGACAGACTTAGTAGCGTCAGCCAACTGAGAATCTTGGAGTCTCTATACATTTTTAGAACAAAACCCAGCTTGAATGAGGGCTTACCTGTTCAGTTGCCGGTGAACCATTGATCCGTTTGGTCTGTGGGTTGCTGCTCTGCATGGGTGGTCATCGTCTCCTGCGGGTGACTAGGTATATTAGTTATTGAGTCTTTTATATAGTTATATGTGTAATAAGTCTTTTATATAGTTATATGTTTAATAAGTCTTTTATATGGTTTTATGTTCTTGATTAGTTTGATTTTAGAGCTAGTTGGGCAGTTTTTGGAAGTATAACTTCCTAACTATGTACTTAGGATGATTTTTATTGATTTTATTAATTTAACATAGCGATAATTACAGATAGTCTGAGGATGACATAAAGCTACGAAATAAAGATAATGATAGGAGCATTGACTATTTCATTTTTACTATATATATATATATATATATATATATATATATATATATATATATATATATATATATATATATATATACATATACATATATATATATATATATATATATATATATATATATATATATATATATATATATATATATATATATATATATATATATATGTTAATATGTTATAATTATTATTATTATTATTATTATTATTATTATTCTTATTATTATTATTATCAAAATTATTATTATTATCATTACTGAATAAGCTACAACCCTAGTTGGAAAAGAAGGATGCTATAAGCCCAGTGGTTCCAACAGGGAAAATAGCCCAGTGATGAAAGGAAAAAGAGAAAATAAAATATTTAAGGAGTAACATTAAAATGAATATCTCATATATAAACTATAAAAACATTAACAAAATAAAGAAGAAGAGAAGTAAGATAGGATAGTTGGCTCTAATGTACCCTCAGGCTAGCGAACTCTAACCCAAGACAGTGGAAGACCATGGTACAGAGGCACTACCCAAGACTAGACAACAATGGTTTGATTTTGGAGTGTCCTTCTCCTAGAAGAGATACTTACCATAGCTAAATAGTCTCTTTTACCCTTAACAAGAGGAAAGTGGCCACTGAACAATTACATTACAGGAACCTCTTGAGAGGAGAAGAATTGTTTAGTAAACTGTGCTATCAGGTGTACGAAGACAGAGGAAGATATGTAAAGAATAGGCCAGGCTATTCAGTGATCATGTTCGTAGGCAAAGGGAAAATGAACCGTTACTAGAGAGAAGGATCCAATGTACTACTGGCTGGCCAGTCAAAAGACTCAACTCTACCGGTAGTATATATATATATATAATATATATATATATATATATATATATATATATATATATATATATATATATATATATATATATATATATATATATATATATATATGCAGAAGAACCACAGGAAAAATGAAAATACGAAATATACGCTTAAGTCCTGACTAGTTTCGTGATACATCTTCAGAGGACTGATTTATTGAAAGAGGTTTCTTTACATTTTATAGGGAAAGCAAAGATATGAACATACATATAGAGATTTAGAGAACAATGACACTCCCTTACCCGTTACCTGGGCTTGGGTCAGATGTTAAGTGGGCGGAGTCCCCAAGCTCATTAGACACCTGCCAAAAAGGGTCATTTCTATTGGCAGGTAAATTCTTGTTTTTTTGACTTTCAGTACAGTTTATTTATATGAAAACACAGTAGCCTTATCTATATAAATACATAAGCAAAATATACACATACATACATATATATACATACATATACACATACATATGCATATATACATATATACACACACACACACACATATATATATATATATATATATATATATATATATATATATATATATATATATATATATATATATGCACATGCATACATATACATATATACATATGTATATATACATTTATATACATACAACATTAATATCATAAATATATAATCATGTATATATCAATACTTATATCTAGCATAACACTATATAGTGCCAATATACTTATGCATACTATATAAAATAATTATACCCTTTAATGAATGGTAGCTTAGGTCAAAATATCAATTTCACAGCGACGTTAATTATTCACAATACATTCAATTCTACATTAAGTGGTTAATGTTTTTTTTATATAGCTTACAGATCTCTTTACATATAAACTCGACTCCTTTATATGTAAAGAGATATGTAAGCTATATAAAAAAACATTAACCACTTAATGTAGAATTGAATGTATTGTTAATAATTAACGTCGCTGTGAAATTAATATGTAGACCTAAGCTACCATTCATTAAAGGGTATAATTATTCTATATAGTATGCATAAGTATATTGGCACTATATAGTGTTATGCTTGATATAAGTATTGATATATACATGATTATATGTTTATGATATTAATGTTGTATGTATATAAATGTATATATACATATGTATGTATGTATATGTATGCATGTATATATATATATATATATATATATATATATATATATATATATATATATATATATATATATATATATATATATGTGTGTGTGTGTGTGTGTATATATATATATATGTATATATGTATATGTATATGTATATGTATGTATAAATATGTATGTATGTGTATGTTTTGCTTCTGTATTTATATAGGTAAGGCTACTGTGTTTTCATATAAATAAACTGTACTGAAAGTCAAAAAAACAAGAATTTACCCGCCACTAGAAATGACCCTTTTTGGCAGGTGTCTAATGAGCTTGGGGACTCCGCCCACTTAACACCTGACCCAAGCCCAGGTAACGGGTAAGGGAGTGTCATTGTTTTCTAAATCTCTATATATATGTTCGTACGTGTGCTTTCCCTATAAAATATAAAGAAACCTCTCTCAATAAATCAGTCCTCTGAAGAAGTATCACGAAACTAGTCATGACTTAAGCATATATTTCGTATTTTTTATTTTCCCTGTGGTTTTTCTGCATCTGAGCATCACGTTTTCCTGTGATTTTTACGCATATATATATATATATATATATATATATATATATATATATATATATATATATATATATATATATATATATATATATATATATATATATATATATATATATATATATACGATGTTGTGTTGAGATCTATCCATATTGACTCATTAGGGGTAATTTGAATGAATTACTACCAATTGTGTCACGTGGTGGGCCGGGAAATTGGGTAAAACTCGCTGGTAAGAGACTGATGTCTCGCCAGGTAAATCCTCGGACAGCTAGGTAGCGTCAGGTTCCAATTTCTTTTAATGGCCTCTCGTGGCATGGTTGGTTTCGACCTGGCCTTTCATTAGAAGGGGCTAGCGTTCGATCCCAAGTATGAGGTAAAAATTTATTTCTATTTGAACACGATGTTGTGTTGATATTTATCCATATTGACTCATTAGGGGTAATTTGAATGAATTACTACCAACTGTGTCACGTGGTGGGCCGGGAAATTGGGTAAAACTCGCCGGTAAGAGACTGATGTCTCGCCAGGTAAATCCTCGGACAGCTAGGTAGCGTCAGGTTGCAATTTCTTTAATGGCCTCTCGTGGCATGGTTGGTTTCGACCTGGCCTTTTATTAGAAGGGTCTAGCGTTAGATCCCAGGTATGAGGTAGAAATTTATTTCTATTTGAACACGCTTTTGTGTTGATATTTATCCATATTGACTCATTAGGGGTAATTTGAATGAATTACTACCAATTGTGTCACGTGGTGGGCCGGGAAATTGGGTAAAACTCGCTGGTAAGAGACTGATGTCTCGCAAGGTAAATCCTCGGACAGCTAGGTAGCGTCAGGTTCCAATTTCTTTTAATGGCCTCTCGTGGCATGGTTGGTTTCGACCTAGCCTTTCATTAGAAGGGGCTAGCGTTCGATCCCAAGTATGAGGTAGAAATTTATTTCTATTTGAACACGATGTTGTGTTGATATTTATCCATATTAACTCATTAGGGGTAATTTGAATGAATTACTACCAATTGTGTCACGTGGTGGGGCGGGAAATTGGGTAAAACTCGCTGGTAAGAGACTGATGTCTCGCCAGGTAAATCCTCGGACAGCTAGGTAACATCAGGTTCAAATTTCTTTTAATGGCCTCACGTGGCATGGTTGGTTTCGACCTGGCCTTTCATTAGATGGGGCTAGCGTTCGATCTCAAGTATGAGGTAGAAATTTATATATATATATATATATATATATATATATATATATATATATATATATATATATATATATATGAACTTTGATCACCGTTTTAAGTAATTTACATTGATAGCATACCTGACGGTTAATTTCTATACTGCGAAAATACATGGGATTTTTGGCATTTATTATTATTATAAATATTATTACTATCCAAGCTACAACCCTAATTGGAAAAGCAAGATGCTATAAGCCCAGGGGCTCCAATAGGGAAAAATAGCCCAGTGAGGAAAGGGAATAAGGAAATAAATATATGAAGAGAACAAATTAACAATAAATCATTCTAAAAAAAGTAACAACGTCAAAACAGATATGTCATATATAAAGTATTAACAACATCAACAACAAATATGTCATATATAAACTATAAAAAGAGTCATGTCTGCCTGGTCAACAAAAAAGCATTTGCTCCAACTTTGAACTTTTGAAGTTCTACTGATTCAAATACCCTATTAGGAAGATCATTCCAAAACTTGGTAACAGCTGGAATAAAACTTCTAGAGTACTGCGTAGTATTTAGCCTCATGATGGAGAAGGCCTTGCTATTAGAATTAACTGCCTGCCTAGTATTACGAACAGGATAGAATTGTCCAGGGAGATCGAATGTAAAAGATGGTCAGAGTTATGAAAAATCTTATACAACATGCATAATGAACTAATTGAACGACGGTGCCAGTGAATAATATCTAGATCAGGAATAAGAAATTTAATAGACCGTAAGTTTCTGTCCAACAAATTAAGATGAGAATCAGCAGCTGAACACCAGACAGGAGAACAATACTCAAAACAAGGTAGAATGAAAGAATTAAAACACTTCTTCAGAATAGATTGATCACCGAAAATCTTAAAAGACTTTCTCAATAAGCCAATTTTTTTTGCAATTGAAGAAGACACAGACCTTATATAGTTCTCAAAAGTAAATTTGCTGTCGAGAATCACACCTAAAATTTTGAAAGAGTCATACAAATTTAAAGAAACATTATCAATACTGAGATCCGGATGTTGAGGAGCCACCGTCCTTGACCTACTTACAATCATACTTTGAGTTCTGTTAGGATTTAACTTCATACCCCATAATTTGCACCATGCACTAATTCTAGCTAAATCTCTATTAAGGGATTCACCAACCCCAGATCTACATTCAGGGGATGGAATTGATGCAAAGGGAGTAGCATCATCTGCATATGCAACAAGCTTCTTTTCTAGGCCAAACCACATGTCATGTGTATATAGTATGAAAAGTAATGGGCCAAGAACACTACCCTGTGGAACACCGGATATCACATTCCAATACTCACTATGGTGCCCGTCAACAACATTACTTAAAAAATCAATAATAATGCTAAGAAACAACCCACCCACTCCCAACTGTTTCAGTTTGAAAACAAGGGCCTCATGATTAACACGGTCAAAGGCAGCACTAAAATGAAGGTCAATCATACGAACTTCATGACCACAATCAAGGGATTTCTGTACAGCATTGGAGATTGTAAGAAGGGCATCACATGCTCCAAGGCCTTTACGAAAACCAAATTGCAAACTAGGGAGTAGATAATTACCTTCAGCAAACCTATTAAGACGTTTTGCCAGAAGACGTTCAAAAACTTTAGATAATATGGGAGTTATGGAAATTGGGCGGTAATCAGTGGGACTTGAGCTACCACAAACACATTTACATAAAGGAGTAACATTACCGATTCTCCAACAAGTGCTAAACGCTCCTCTTCTTGCTAACTTGCGCAAAATAACAGATAACTTTGGAGCTAAGAAATCTGCTGTCTTTATAAAAAACAAAGGAAAAATACCATTTGGGTCTACACGTCCATAAGCATCAAGGTCCATTAACAGAGCTTTAATCTCACGAGATCGAAAAGCTAAACTAGTTAGTTTAGCCTAAGGAAAACAGGAATGAAGAAGTTCAAGTTTTTCATTACTCTGTTTACTGTCAAAAACATCAACCAAAAGGGTTGCCTTTTCCTTTGGACAGTGAGTGACTGAGCCATCTGGTTTAAGTAAAGGAGGAACTGTTGCATCTACACCAAAGAGTGCAGATTTAAGGGTAGACCACCATTTATGTTCTTGAGTTGTACCAGAAAGGGTTTCTTTTATGGTTAAATTGTACTCCTTTTCAGTTGAAGCATAAACTCTCTGAGCAAGCTCGAAGCTGAGTATAGTTGTTCCAGGTCAAATCTGTTCTGTTACCCTTCTAAAGGTGATAGGCCTCCTGCTTCTCCAAATAAGCACGTCTACAATCATCATTGAACCACAGTTTGTCCTTCACCCGGTACCTTAGCACACGAGAAGGGATACGCCTATCAATTATTTGGTCAAGAAGTCTTTGGGAATGTGGTTATCATTTTTGTAGGTTGCTGGAAGAAACGTCAACAGACAGACACACAGACAGACAGCGAGGATACTTTAATCTCCAATCAATCGTGCCCATCTACTTCCTCCCTAAAGACTTGCCAATCCCCACTAATCCTTATTCTTGTTGATAGATTATATGTCAATTAAATTTCCCATTACATACATTATATAAATGAAGATTATTCCATTCTGTTTACCGTTCCCTGTTGATTAAAAGTGTTTACGGGTATGGTTAACGCTAAGTTTGATTATTTTTGCGTAGAAGGAAAATTAGCTGTAGCAAAAGCACGTGGGAATAGAGTCGGGGGATGTAAAAGGGAGCTAGTGAGTGTTGAAGAGTTATTAAAACATGAGGTAAAAAGTGAATATCGGGAAAGGTTGAAAAGAGAATATGACAGAGTGAATATCAGAGACTCTTGTAATTTAGAGGAGGAGTGGAAGTTTGTAAATTAAAAATTTTTTGGGGAGTACAAGTGATGTGTGCGGCAAGCAGATTATTGGAGGCAGCATGAAGAAAGGTTGTGAATGGAGGAATGAAGAAGTGAAGGTAAAAGTGGTAGAGAAAAAGAAGCATTTGAAGAATTGTTGCAGAGTAATAGTGGAGAGAAGTATGAAAGATATAGAGAAAAAATGTGGAAGTAAGGCGTAAAGTAACTGAGGCAAAGAAGACGGCTGACCTGAGGTTGGATCAGGGATTGGGTCATTCATGTGTAAAGAATGAGAACAAATTTTGGAAAGGAGTGAAGAGAGTAAGGAAAGCTAGTTCGAGAATCAAAGAGATTGTGAAAGATGGAAATGGAAGGCTTTTCAAAGGAGAGGAGGCGAGGAAAAGGTGGCAGGAATATTTTGAAAGTTTACTGAATGTTCAGGATAATAGTATGATATAATTGCTGTTGCAGGTGTTGAGGTGCCAGTGATGGCTGATGAGAATAAGAAGGAGTTTACAAGAGGGGAAGTGAGGAAAGCACTAGATGGAACAAGAGTAGGAAAAGCACCTGGTATGGATGGTGTGCGAACTGAGATGTTGGAGGAAGGGGGTTGCGAATGTACTTGAATGGTTGGTGACATTGTTTAATATGTGTTTTATGTTGTCAATGGTACCAGTAGATTGAATTTGTACATGTATTGTACCACTATATAAGGGAGATGGATATGTGCATTAGTGTTGTAATTCCAGAGGTATTACTTTTTAGTGTGGTTGGAAAAGTGTATGGTAGAGTACTGATGAATAGGATTAAGGACAAATTGGAGAATGCAATCTTAGAAGTACAAGGTAGTTTTAGAAGAGGTAGGTGAAATATGAATCAGATTTTTACAGTTAGGCAGATATTGGAGAAATATTTAGCAAAAGCTAAGGATGTGAATGTTGCATTTATGGATCTGGAGTAAGCGTATGATAGAGTGATAGGGAAGTGATATGAAATGTGATGAAGTTATATGGAATTATTGGAAGGTTGTTTCAAGCACTGAAAAGTTTCTGGATAGGGGTTAAAGCGTGTGTTATGATAGGAAATGAAGTGAGCGATTGGTTTCCAGTGAAAGGGGGGTTAAGACAGGGATATTTGATGTCGCCATGGCTGTTTAGCTAGTATGCTGATGGAGTGGTGAGAGAGTTGAATGCTCAAGTGCTCGGACGATGATTGAAGCAGAGATGAGAATGATCATGAATAAGATGTAAATCCGTTGTTCTTCGTATATGATACTGTACTGGTTGCAGACACAAAAGAGAAGCATGGCCGATTGAAGACAGAATTTGGAAGGGCATGTGAGCGAAGGAAGTAGATAGTTAGTGCGGGTAAGAATAAGGTTATGAGATATACGAGAATGGAAGGTGGACTGTGCTTGAATATCATGTTGAATGGAGAGTTATTTGAGGAGGTGGATCAGTTTAAGTACTTGGGGTCTGCTGTTGCAGCAAATGGTGGAGTGGAAGCAGATGTGTGTCAATGAGTGAATGAAGTATGCAAAGTGTTGGGGTCAGTGAAGGGAGTGGTAAAGAATAGAGGGTTAGGCATGACTGTAAAGAAAGTTCTGTATGAGAAAGTGATTGTACCAGCTGTGATGTATGGATCTGAGTTATGGGGAAGGATAATAATGGAGAGACAGAAATTGAATGTGTTTGAGATGAAGTGTCTGAGGAGTATGGCTGGTGTATCTCAAGTAGATAGGGTTTGGAACATGGAAGTGAGGGTGATTTAGCAGCTAGAGTGGATATGAATGTGATGAGATGGTTTAGCAACATTGAGAAAATCGAAAATAACTGTCTGCTAAAAAAGGTGCTGAATGCAAGAGTTGATGGGAAAAATACAAAAGGAAGGCCAAGGTTTGGGTGGATGGATTGATTGAAGGGAGCCCTGAGGGATAGGATGATAGATGGGAGAGAGGCCAGAAAGCATGCTAGAAAAAGGAACGAATGGTGTGACACAGTTCGGGTAGTACCTGCTGCTTCCTTCAGTCTCCTTGGATGACTGCGGAGGTAGCAGCAGTAGGGGATTCAAGGTTATGAAGATTCATCTCTGGTTGATAACGGGGGAGGGATGGCTGTGGCACCCTAGCAGTACCAGCCTAACTCGGTTGAGTCCCTTGTCAGGCTGGGAGGAGCATAAAGAGGATAGGTATCTTTTATTTTTTTTTTGTGGCGGGTGCTACCCCCAAAAATTGGGGGACGTACCTTGGAATATATATACATATATATATATATATATATATATATATATATATATATATATATATATATATATATATATATATATATATGTGTGTGTATATAATGTACATATATATATATATATATATATATATATATATATATATATATATATATATATATATGTATCTATATATATATATATATATATATATATATATATATATATATATATATATATATATATATATATATATATATATATACATATATATATATATATATATATATATATATATATATATATATATATATATATATATATATATATATATATATATATAAATATATATATATATATATATATATATATATATATATATATATATATACATATGTATATCTATATCTATCTATCTATCTATCTATCTATCTATCTATATATATATATATATATATATATATATATATATATATATATGTATATAATGTATGTAAAATTACATATTCAAATCCATGACCTAAGAGGTCAATATGAAAGTTAAGAGCAAGTTTGAGAAATGCCATAGTCAGTCATAAGTAGGATGCAAAACTCAAGACACTGCTATTCAATTGCAATGTAACATTTTTCATGAAGAGTAAACACAACCAAGCCGTGAGAAAGAGTTGTCTCTCAAACGGATGTAAGTACCTTCCGGTATTAATGTTGTGTTTACAATAAATCATTAAGTGCTGAGATAACTAATTAGACTTTAACATCAAGATGGGTACTTTAGTCACTTTCTGGTCAAGATGTCATAAGGAACGGTCATCCGACCAAACCATCTATACTCCTTTGATGGAGATGTTAATAACTGTTTTTAAAGAAGTAAACTGTTTTAAAGTTAACTTACTTAGACCTATTCAGAAGAAGAAGAAGTAACCTACCAAGTCTAATATTACACCACATATAAGAGACATTTGATTGGAAAACTAATGTGTGTTTATAACAGTACCACGCTAACAATTGACGGCAGCGAATAAAACTCTAAGAACCAGAGAAAGATCTTCAAGAACCAGTGTTCAACATAAATCAACTTTAGTATCATGAGAATCAACAGTAATGAATCTACAATTTTGACGAAGTGTCTGTGTCCACCGAAGAAAGGAAAATATTGAATACCAACAAATAAATGTTATACAAACTGAGGAACTGGATCTTCAATCAACATCTTAAGAAAACCAAGGACTGACATTCAACGTTTTTTATACATTCAAGAATCATATCCAGGAAGCACTACATTCAACGGAAATCGGACCGAAAACATTCACCCAAACATCAAAACTCTCGCAAACCAGCGAGAGACAGAGGAAATGACGACATCACCCTTCGCCCATATAAACCGAAGCAAAGTACATTTCTTTGTTCATCTCAGTTTTAGACAGTGAAGTTTAGTTATCACGAGTCAATCGTCCATTATTGCTGGGGTGAGTTGTTTGTTATTCTTAATTTTTCCTTTCATGAAAGGAAACTGTATTCAACTTCGAATTCTCGTCAAGAATTTTTTTTTCTCTCTGTGGTAATTCCGTTTTCTTTCAAAAGTTATCAGGAAATATCTTTATATTTGTATCATTGTATTGGGGGATTATGTTATGATCTTTATTTGAATAGTGTTTATGCGTTTACGCAGTGGACGTCTGTATTCATGTAGAGATTTTGATAGGATTGCAAAATCTCTACAAGTTAAAGTCAACATGACACCTCCTGTCAGCCCAAGTAACCCCACCCCCGGCCCAAGTTACCCCATCCCGGCTCCCATTGTTACGTTAGTTAATGCACGATCAGCTATCCTTCCTTTTCAAGGTCGGGTCAACGGCTTCTCACCTCAGAATGTTGAGTCGTGGATTTCTTCCGTCTACGCCCATTTAAATGCTAAACAAATTATAGACCCGTTTTTACAATTACAAGAAGCTAAAAGTTTTATATAGTTTTCTAAAGGAGATTCGAGTGCGTATTTGAGGGGAATTTTGTTTCAAGAGGCAGTTACATGGGATGATTTCAAAGTTAGGCTACGTGCGGTCTAGGGCGGTGAGGAAGCCTTGGATGTAGTTTTAACATTAAGAAATACACTTAATCAAGCCACTATGACTCGGCTTAATGTTATTGAGAGAGCACCTCTCATTGCTGATAGGCTAAATGAGTATCAATATATTTTAGGTAATTCCACTTGGGTTACTAGAGATAACCTCTCCGTGAAAGATTTCTTACGATTAATGTATTTAACTTGCATGACACTTATGTTGCCTGAAGCTTTAGTTCGGCGTTGTGATAAAAAGTTAATGCCATCAAGTACAAAATTGGACGTATATAAACAGATAAAGAAACACATGTCCAAGTGTACTGATCTTGATCCCTTGACTACACAGGTTTTTGCAAAATTTAAACAAAGCCCCAACAGGTGAACGTAGTTAATAATAGTCAAGTCGCGGGAATGACGTGTTATAATTGCAAACGTCAAGGTCACTTGATTGCAGAGTGCAGAACGAGATTCTGTTTGTTACCTAATAGTTCAACTCATTCATATAGTCAGTGCTACTCGCGTAAGACACAACAGAATCCTAGAAATACCCAGTCAAATCCACAGTCAATTCCACAGTCAGTTTCATATGGAAATAAAAAGAAAAATCCTCAGTTCAATAAGAAGAAACAGCCAAACGTCAATGTAGTTCAAAAACAAACAAACAGTTCTTCGAATAACTCTAATCCTGGGCCATCTACCCAGAACTCGCAAGGTCAGACTAATTTTCAGAATGTGCAGAGCAAAGCAAATACCACATAATTAACTCCAGTGGGGAAGAGAGTGATGTTGGGTCATTTAAATCAACATCAATAGTGTTAAATAATCCATTTAATGTTTTCTCAGATCATTGTGAGGCAATACATTTTCCTACAAAACACACGACCAAAACAAATAAATTAGTGCAAGCTCCCGTAGATTCGCAACAAATTCAAACAATAATAAGTCAAAATGACTTAGGACCAACATTATATGCTGTAAATATAAAACACCGATCCTTTACATTATTTTTTGACTCTTGTAGTCCACGTAATATCATGGAATTGAGGACACATCATTTGTTGTTTTCGAACTTCCCTATAGAGAAGTCTGGAGTAAGGCTCTCGGGTATAGGAAATAATGAATTAGATGTAATAGGCGTAACTCATGTTCAGTTCAAGGTCAGTAAGCGCACGTTTGCCGATACCTTTGTTGTTGTACAAAACATTGATATGTATCCAGCTGTAATTATAGGATATCCATCTATGGGTAATCAAAACATTATCTTAGCCCCTGCCAAGCACGGCGTGTATATCAAAGGAAAATTCTATAAGTCTTCTAATACCTTAAAATCAGTTTTGGATAAAAAGGAGACGACAAATAAAACAGTGATGTACGTTGAAGAACCAATAACTTGTCCCACTAATAAAGAAATAATATACACGACCCAACAGAATTCTCGTTCACCCGTAATATCATCTTGCACGCAATCTATTGAGCCGAACGTACCTTCGAATTTGATAGTGCAAATAAAGAAAATGTTACCGGGATCTGAAATATTAATCCTTTCCGACACTTTGAAAACTAACGGATTGTCCGTCACACAAGCTATTTATACAGTAGGCTCACATCAACAATGTAATATTGAAGTCTGTAATCATTTAAATACCATTTTAGTCATTCACAAAAATCAACATATCTTGGATGTAGAAGTTTATAAACATCGTATTCTTACCGTTGCTAAAATCAATCACGCTCAATCAGTTGCGGATGAATCCCTTTTGCAATCTATTAAAAATAATATTAGTAAAGACATTCAAGAAGAAGAAATTCAGCAGAAATTTTTGGGACTTTTAACTGAATATCATGATGTTTTTTCCACTACGGATGGATCCTTAGAAAAGACAGATGTCATAGAACATCAAATAAGGTTAAAGGACAAGCAGAAAATTATTTATGTACCCTCGTATAGACTCCCTATGAAATTCCAGAATGAGATAAATGATGGAGTAGAGAAAAGGCTAGAAGAAGGAGTCATTACGAAATCGAACAGCCCTAATAATTTTCCATTAATAGTTGTACCGAAAAAAGATTGAACATGGCGTATCTGCGTATATATCCGTCGCTTGAATGAGGAAACGATCCCTGATCGATTTCCAGTGCCATGTACTGACGATATTTTATCTTTGTTAGGTCAGAATAAATATTTTACCAGTTTGGACTTACTTAAAGGTTTTCACCAGATATCATTAGAAGAAAATAGTATCCCATACACAGCCTTCAGCACAGACAGGGGACATTATGAATTTTTACGTATGCCCTTAGGTTTACGTTGTACTCCCATAATATTTACAAGAATGATTAACATAGTGTTTGGAGACCTGTTAGGGGATATATTGCATGCCTATATGGACGACCTTTCAATCTTTTCCAATACCTTAGAAGAACATCTACGTAAACTAGAACTAGTACTACAGAGACCAAGACAGCATAACTCAAGGGTAAAGATTATTAGGTGTGAATTTTTCAAAACAGAATTGGTCTATTTGGGTTTTACGGTGTCTAGCCAAGGTCTTAAAGTAGTCCACGATAAGGTGTCAGCTATCCATAACTTTCCGATACCTACTAATGTCAAGGGAATACAGCAATTTCTGGGGTGTAGTGGATATTACAGGCGTTTTATACTCAATTATTCAATAATAGCCGCTCCCCTAACTGATCTTACGAAGAAGGGCGTAAATTTCATATGGTCTGAGCAGCATCAACAGGCGTTTAATACCTTGAAACATGAACTGTGTAGTTCTCCTATCTTAAAATTTCCTGACTTCGGTAAGGAATTCTTCATTGCAACAAACGCCTCAGACTTAGGAGTAGGTGGGGTGTTGCTTCAGCAATATGAAAAACAATTTTTCCCGATAGCTTTTTATTCTCGAAAACTGAAAACTTCCGAAAGTAAGTATGCAGTAATAGATAAGGAAGGGCTAGCTATTGTTGATTCACTAGTGCATTTTAAGTTCATAATATACGGTTATCCCGTTTAGGTTATTACTGATCATAAACCACTAACCGACTTCTTTAAAGGCTTCAGTCACAGCCCCAAACGAACTCGGTGGCATTTGATCATTCAAGACTTTGGCGTGAGAATCGGGTATTTACCAGGGAAAGCAAATATCATTGCTGATGCATTATCACGCAACTCCGTGTCATCTTGTATGGAGCCTTTAACTGAATTAATTGATATATCAACATCCATGCCTATTGTTAAAACTATATCTGAACAAGAAGATCTGGGCTGGAGCGCTGAATTATTACGGACTGAGCTAAGAAAAGATAAGAAATTAGAAAAAATTATAAATGCTTTGGAAGGAAATCGTAAGGAAAGGGCATATATAAAGTATATGCAGCAGATTTATATAATCAAAGACAATATTCTGCGTAGATCCGTGACAAGGAAAACCCGCAATACACCACATGTGACTAACGACCAGGTAGTGGTATCAATCTCACTTATATCCACTGTCCTAAATTGGTTGCATGCAAACCCATTGCAAGGACACCCGTGGTTCTCCATAATGTCACAGAAAGCCAAATCATCGTTTTATTGGCACACGATGCTTACAGATATAAAAAACACATAACCAATTGTCGCACTTGTCAGGAAAACAAAGGGCACACGAAAACACCTGTCAGCCTAGGGGCTTATCCCGTGCCCAATCAACCCTTTGAAAGGATACATTTAGATTTATTAACAGGATTTTACGAGTCAGACAGAGGAAATAAGCACCTCTTAGTAATTGTAGATGCTTTGACTCGGGATTCGGAACTATTGGCGCTTAAAACTAAAACTGTGATTGAATTCGCTAGGAAGTCTTACGAGTGTTACATTTGTAAACATGGAATTCCACACATGATAATCTCAGACTCGGGTGGAGAATTTAATAATAACTTTCTTACCTCATTGTGTGAATTCCTTAACAAAAAGAAAATCAATACCATGATCTATCACCCAGAGTAGAATGGGCTAGTGGAAATAGCGAATAGGAAGGTTTTAAACATATTAAGATTAACACTAGGGGGAACAGACCCCAACTAGGATATTGCAATACCTGCGGTACTAAGTACTCTGAATCACTGATATCATATATCAATTAAAATGTCGCCGCACGAGGCATTGTATGGTACCCCAGTTAGAACGCCTTTCCATGTATTAACGCCTACAACTAATTTATCAAATCCTTTAAAAGAATGTATAAATGCAAAAAAAAAAAATCGTTTTGATATCCTTCGAAAGAATTTAGAAGAATCACAAATCGTAATGAAAAGGAATCATGATAAAATAGCGTAGCCAACTAAAACATATACCGTAGGTGATAATGTATACATACAGGTAAATGTACGTAAAGTACTCAATTATAAACTAACACCTAAGTTTGAAGGCCCATTTAGCATTTTGGAAACATTAACGGCCAATAGATTTAGAGTTCAAAACGTATCCCAGCCCACTGATGAAAGAATTATACCATTGGCTCACAAAAGAAATTAAAATAAGAGAGAAGGAAGTGAAGGAATTTTTTTTTGTTCTTTATATATGAAGTTTATATGTTAAAATTTTTTTTCTTCTTAATACAGGTGTAATCACATATATTTTTCTCATTACAGGTTTCCAAGATGAAGTTTTTATTGTCAGGAGTGATATTGTTCGCTCAGACATTTTTCTCGTGTGGGAAGAGCTCTAAAACTAAAAGTATAGATTTTAAATATGTCACTATAGTAGAGAGACAAGAAGAGTTTTTATTACATCAAGTAACGTAGTTTTTGAAGTACGCATGCAAGCAATTTTTCTCCCAGAGAATGACGTCACTAGCTTAAAGAGCGCCATTTCAAGGTTTGCTGTTTCATTAAATGAAATGCATAGAAGACACTTTCCTTTTAATACAGAGAGTTCGCTTGCATCGACACTAAAAGTTGCAGAGATGCTATCCGACATCTTGCAAAATAAGACTTACGAGGCAGAATCTTTGGCTCGTTACCTTTTGATGTGGACAGTAAGACACGATAACCTTGAAAAACGTAACCCGTTTATTTTTGCTGCACTAAACATCTTTGGTTCTGTTGCAAGTTTAGGCTTAGGGATTTCCAATCGTCTTAAGATTAGTATCAAAATAAGAAAATTGAGTTTTTGACTCATGAAAATGAATTGATTTTATCAGAACTAAGGAATCAGTTAGCTTCAATCAATCAAATTATGAGTTTGGTGAACGAACATTCTATTAATATTAGTCAGATTATGGAAGTACAAGATTTGTTGGCAACGTTAACGTATTATGATTCAAAAATAGATCATATCCTAAATAGAATTGCTCATATCATTGAGAAATCGAAAGACTATGTGGAAGCTATTACGTTAGCGACTAAAGGTGTACTGTAACCGCATTTGTTGCCGATAAGAGACTTAACGTTAATTGTGGAGAACGGACGGGAGAAATTAGGTTACATTCCTTTGTTAGACGCACGTAGGTTAGAATTTTATTACAGACTAATTACAGTAAGCGCTGAAAATCACAAGATTATGATTTCAATTCCCTTTGATTCTTCTTATGCCTGGCAATCTTACAGGATATTACCATTTCCGACTTTCATGACGAATCACTCAAATCCAGTAATATCCAGTTTGACAGGACACGTATTGATTTCCCCGGACAAGGAAACATATACAGTCATTAAAGACTTGAATCAATTAACTCACTGTTCAGAAGCAATGAAAAGAAAAAATACGTACAGCTGACTCCTTTGAATTCTATAAAAACTCAATGGATTCATGCGAGTAAGGTATAGTGCTAGACGGTGCTCTCTCCTATACACATAAAAAATTGTCTGAAAAAGCTATATCCCTTAGACGATAATAAGTTCAATTGCAGATTGAACAACGGCTCGTGGATACGATACGACAAGGCAGGCTTCAATGTATCATGCCCGGACGGATCCACGTCCTATTCCCAAATCTTCGTTGCAGCAGATGGTTGTATCGGTACGTCCACGAATTACACGGTCCGAGGAATCAAGAATATCCTCAGAGAACGGGCCTACTTCGCGAACTTTACATGGTTGACTACAATTCCATCTTTATCTCTCCCATACAATGCACGATTGGCTAAGCGGTTGATGAAATTAACTGAGATGGACCACCCGACACCGACTTATGAAGACCTTCGTTTCTACGTGTTACTAGCAGCAATCAGCGTTACGGTGATAATATTTATCGCCGTTAACATCTTTGTTTGGCGTAGGTTAAAAAAAAATAAGTTGGAGATCAAACAGAACGTTTTGCCATGTCCAGAAAAAATTCCTATTTTATTTCAATTTAAAGCTGTTTGAACCTGCCCCCTTCATTCGCTCAAAGGAGTACAATTGTCTTGGAGAAGTGTTGTGCACGAAAAGCAGTTAGTACGCTAGTAATACGTAGTTGAAGAGACTCTTGAACATATGCATTTAAAAAAAAAAACATTATAAAAACATTTTAAAAACATTATAAAAAGATTTAAAAAAACATTTAAAATATAAATCATTTTTTGGGCATCTATTAAAATATAAAAGCCGTAAGTTAAAATAAGGAATATATGGGCATCTAATAAAATATAGAAGCCTTATATATAAAAATAATATATATATATATATATATATATATATATATATATATATATATATTTACATACATACATACATACATATATATATATATATATATATATATATATATATATATATATATATATATATATATATATATATATATATATATATATATATGTACATAAATATACACACACCCACACACACACACATATATATATATATATATATATATATATATATATATATATATATATATATATATATATATATATATATATATATATATATATATATATATATATATATACATTTATATATATACATATATATATATACGAAAATGTGGTGCGTGTACGTACCAGGAATTCGTGTTTGTGCACTAAAATTATATCTCTACCAAGGTAACAAATATTTTTTATTAGTTACCGTATCATAATAATCTATATTTTTGACAAAGGTAATAGCTATTCTTTAAAAGTTACCGAATCATATG
>NC_090729.1:22482698-22484423 GCF_036898095.1 Palaemon carinicauda | reverse complement strand
AAACTGGTAATTTAGAGGAGGAATGGAAGTTAGTAAAAGAAAATTTTGTTGGGATTGCAAGTGATGTATGTGGCAAGAAGGTTGTTGGAGGCAGCATGAGGAAGGGCAGTGAATGGTGGAATGAAGGAGTGAAGGTGAAAGTGGAAGAGAAAAAGAGGGCTTTTGAAGAATGGCTGCAGAGTAATAGTATAGAGAAGTATGAAAAATATAGAGAGAAAAAGGTGGAAGTAAAGCGCAAGGTACGTGAGGCAAAGAGGGCAGCTGACCTGAGGTGGGGTCAGGGATTGGGTCAGTCATATGAAGAGAATAAGAAGAAGTTTTGGAAAGAAGTGAAGAGAGTAAGGAAGGCTGGCGCAAGAATTGAAGAGACAGTGAAAGATGGAAATGGAAGGTTGTTAAAAGGAGAGGAGGCAAGGAAAAGGTGGGCGGAATATTTTGAAAGTTTGCTGAATGTTGAGGATAATAGGGAGGCAGATATAATTGCTGTTCCAGGTGTTGAGGTGCCAGTGATGGGAGATGAGAATGAGAGAGAGATAACAATAGAGGAAGTGAGGAGAGCACTAGATGAAACGAGAGTAGGAAAAGCATCTGGTATGGACGGTGTGAAAGCTGAGATGTTGAAGGAAGGGGGTGTGACTGTACTTGAATGGTTGGTGAGATTGTTTAATGTGTGTTTTGTGTTGTCAATATTACCAGTAGATTGGGTTTGTGCATGTATTGTACCACTATATAAGGGTAAGGGAGATGTGCATGAGTGTTGTAATTCAAGAGGTATTAGTTTGTTGAGTGTAGTTGGAAAAGTGTATGGTAGAGTACTGATTAATAGGATTAAGGATAAAACAGAGAATGCAATCTTGGAAGTACAGGGTGGTTTTAGAAGAGGTAGGGGTTGTATGAATCAGATTTTTACAGTTAGGCAGATATGCGAGAAATATTTAGCAAAAGGTAAGGAGGTGTATGTTGCGTTTATGGATCTGGAGAAAGCATATGATAGAGTTGATAGGGAAGCAATGTGGGATGTGATGAGGTTATATGGAGTTGGTGGAAGGTTGTTGCAAGCAGTGAAAAGTTTATACAAAGGTAGTAAAGCATGTGTTAGAATAGGAAATGAAGTGAGTGATTGGTTTCCGGTGAGAGTGGGGCTGAGACAGGGATGTGTGATGTCGCCGTGGTTGTTTAACTTGTATGTTGATGGAGTGGTGAGAGAGGTGAATGCTCGAGTGCTTGGACGAGGATTAAAACTGGTAGGCGAGAATGACCATGAATGGGAGGTAAATCAGTTGTTGTTTGCGGATGATACTGTACTGGTAGCAGACACAGAAGAGAAGCTTGACCGACTAGTGACAGAATTTGGAAGGGTGTGTGAGAGAAGGAAGTTGAGAGTTAATGTGGGTAAGAGTAAGGTTATGAGATGTACGAGAAGGGAAGGTGGTGCAAGGTTGAATGTCATGTTGAATGGAGAGTTACTTGAGGAGGTGGATCAGTTTAAGTACTTGGGGTCTATTGTTGCAGCAAATGGTGGAGTGGAAGCAGATGTACGTCAGAGAGTGAATGAAGGTTGCAAAGTGTTGGGGGCAGTTAAGGGAGTAGTAAAAAATAGAGGGTTGGGCATGAATGTAAAGAGAGTTCTATATGAGAAAGTGATTGTACCAACTGTGATGTATGGATCGGAGTCGTGGGGGAATGAAAGTGATGGAGAGACAGAAATTGAATGTGTTTGAGATG
>NC_090729.1:22450198-22472698 GCF_036898095.1 Palaemon carinicauda | reverse complement strand
TGACAAAGTGAAAGTAAGAGAAACTGGTAATTTAGAGGAGGAGAGGTAGTTAGTAATAGAAAATTTTGTTGGGATTAAAAGCGATGTATGTGGCAAGAAGTTTGTTGGAGGCAGCAAGGGGAATGGCAGTGAATAGTGGAATGAAGGAGTGAAGGTAAAAGTGGAAGAGAAAATAAGGGATTTTGAATAATGGTGGCAGAGTAATAGTGTAGAGAAGTATGAAAAATATAGAGAGAAAATGTGGAAGTAAAACGCAAGGTAAGTGAGGCAAAGGGAGCAGCTGACCTGAGGTTGGGTAAGGGATTGGGTCATTCATATGAAGAGAATAAGAAGAAGTTTTGGAAAGAAGTGAAGAGAGTAAGGGAGGCTGACTCAAGAATTGAAGAATTAGTGAAAGATGGAAATGGATGGTTATTAAAAGGAGAGGAGGCAAGGAAACGGTGGGCGGAATATTTTGAAAGTTTACTGATTGTTCAGGATAATATGGAGGCAGATATAATTATTGTTGCAGGTGTTGAGGTTCCGGTGATGGGAGATGAGAATGAGAGAGAGATTACAAGAGAGGAAGTGAGGAGAGCACTACATGAAACAAGAGTAGGAAAAGCATCTGGTATGGATGGTGTGAGAGATGAGATGTAGAAGGAAGGGGGTGTGACTGTACTTGAATGGTTGGTGACATTGTTTATTATGTGTTTTGTGTTATTAATGTTACCAATAAATTGTGTTTTTGCATTTAGTGTACCACTACATAAGGGTAAGGGAGATGTGCATGAGTGTTGTAATACAAGGGGTATTAGTTTGTTGAGTGTAGTTGGAAAAGTGTATGCCAGAGTACTGATTAATAGGATTAAGGATAAAACAGAGAATGCAATCTTAGAAGTACGGGGTGGTTTTAGGAGAGGTAGGGGTTGTATGAATCAGATTTTTGCAGTTAGGCAGATATGTGAGAAATATTATGCGAAAGGGAAGGAAGTGAATGTTGCGTTTATGGATCCAGAGAAAACGTATGATAGAGTTGATAGGGAAGCAATGCGGGATGTGATGATGTTATATGGAGTGGATGGAAGGTTGTTGCAAACAGTGAAAAGTTTCTACGAAGCTAGTAAAACATGTGTTAGGATAGGAAATGAAATGAGCGATTGGTTTCTGGTGAGAGTGGGGCTGAGACAGGGATGTTTGATGTTGCTGTGGTTGTTCAACTTTTATGTTGATTTGAGTGGTGAGAGAGGTGAATGCTTGAGTGCTTGAACGAGGATTGAAACTGGTAGACAAGAATGACCAAGAATGGGAGGTAAATCAGTTGTTATTTGCAGATGATACTGTACTGGTTGCAGACCTGGAAGAGAAGCTTGGCGATTAGTGCCAGAATTGGGAAGGATGTGTGAGAGAAGGAAGTTGAGAGTTAATATGGGTAAGAGTAAGGTTATTAGATGTATGAGAAGGTAAGGTGGGGCAAGGTTGAATGTTATGTTGAATGGAGAGTTACTTGAGGAGGTGGATCACTTTAAGTACTTGGGGTGTGTTGTTGCATATAATGGTGGAGTGGAAGCAGATGCACGTCAGAGAGTGAATGAAAGATGCAAAGTGTTGGGGGCAGTTAAGGGAGTAGTAAAAAATATCTGCTAGTGACATACCAAAACCTACAGGACGCCTTGGTAGACCAATTTGTTCCTCTTAGTGTTGGACCACTCAGTATCAACCCCTGCAGGATCTTGGAAAATCTTCTGACATGTTCTTGGCGTGAATATCATGTACTCTGGGGTGTGTATATTTTCTTTCTTGTCAATCCTCTGCTCCTCAAGTTGAATAAGGTCCTCAGCAGATGTATGTGTCCAAGAAATGTCATTAGCTATGCAACATTATCAGCTTCCATCTTGAAATCATGCTGTTTACTCAGTATTCTGTGTAACAACCATTTAAGTGATTGGTTTTATTGTCTCCTCAAAGCCACATAATTCCTTCTCGAACTCGGGACGCTGTAATTTAAACACACCATTGAAATTTGTCCACTTCACTTCACACTAGGCGTTAGACCCATGCATTAAAGCTGAAAGGAAGCTGTGGAACTTCTAAATGTTCCTCAGAGTTTAGTCCAGGATGATCTCTGTTATTCACGATGACAGCAAATTTCTCTCAATGGCAGTATCCATGAAAGAGGTAATGGTTCCTTTGTCCAAGGGAGGGAAGCTCAAACGCTGTTTTATTTGCTTAAGGACCATATTAATCATGTATTATTTTTTTTGGCCATAAAAGGAGATTTTGGCCGGCTATAACTAGTCCAGCCTTTCGTAACAGCGACGTAAGTGTTGGAGTTGATAAACATTTCTAAGAATAACTTTTTGGTAGTCTATTGCAGCCATGATATATTGTAAAAGAGGCTGCTATTACATGTAGACCAATTATTTATATATATATATATATATATATATATATATATATATATATATATATATATATATATATATATATATATATATATATATATATATATATATATATATATATATATATATATATATATCATCATCATCATTATCATGACATCCTACGCCTATTGACGCAAAGGGCCTCGGTTAGATTTCGTCAGTCATCCCTATCTTGAGCTTTTAATTCAACACTTCTCCATTCATCATCTCCTACTTCGCGCTTCATAGTCTTCAGCCATGTAGGCCTGGGTATTCCAACTCTTCTAGTGCCTTTTGGAGCCCAGCTGAACGTTTGGTGAAGTAATCTCTCTTGGGGAGGGTGAAGAGAATGCTCAAACCATATCCATCTACCCCTCATCATGATCTCATCCACATATGGCACTCAAATAATCTCTCTTATAGATTTATTTCTAATCCTGTCCTGCCATTAAACTCCCAATAACCGTCTGAGGGGTCTGTTCACAAGTCTATTAAATCTATTGGAGATTGTTTCATTGTCATACCAAGTCTCCTGTCCATAGAGTAACATAACACCGATCTTACTAAACTGATATGTAATTTCAGGGATCTGATTTGCAAGTTTTACTTAACCTAGCCATTATCTGATCTTTTTTTTTTTTTTTTTTTTAATCTTTCACCTAACTCTAATTCTAAAGACCCTGTATTGGATATCATAGTACCTTAATACACAAATGTTTTGCCTCATTAATCCTTTTTCTTGCAAATGATAATTCGTCTTCCACTGCATATTCCGTTCTCATCATATGTCTTTCTGCTATTTATCTTGAGCCCAACCTCGTGTGATATTTCATGCATTCAGTGGTTTTCTGCTAACAAGGAGAGCACCATCAGCATACTCTAGGTCTGCTAAATTCCTATCAACAATCAAGTTCAATCATTCTCCATTATCTCTTGGGCTTCTACGCAATACAAAATCCATGAAGAGGATAAACAACATAGGTGATGACACATTTCCTTGGAGTACTCCGCTATTCACTGGAAGTTCATTTGATAGGACTCCATTAACGTTAACTTTGCACTTGCTATGCTCAAGAACAGACTCAATCAAATTTACAGATTTAAGAAGAATTCCATAATAATGCAGGACTCTCCACAAAATTGGTGGGTGCACACTATCAAAGGCTTTTTCATAATCCCCAAATGCAATCAATAAGGGATTTCTATATTCTATGCATTGCTGTACAACATGTCTCAAAATCAAAATTTGGTCAGTGGAACATCTATCTTTTCTAAATTCTACGTGTTCATCTCTCAGCTTTTCATCGATTTTTCTCTCCAGTCTCTTAAAAATAGGTAAGCTATATATTTTCATGACAACTGACGTAAATGTTATACCTCTGTAGTTATTGCTATAAGTCAGGTCTCCTTTCTTTGCTATTTTCACCAACACTCCTATCTCCCATTCATCAGGCTTTGCCTCTCCATGCTACATTCTACAAAATAATCATATAAGTAGTATGGAAGTCACTTCATTTTTATCCAGTATTATCCTGACAGTTATCCCATCGTATCCCAGAGCTTTCCATCTCTTAAGTTTTTTTTTTTTTTTTTAGAATAGCTTTGATGTCAAACACACTGAAGTAGTTCATGGGCACATCAAGCTCTTCATCAGTTTCAGGTATATCAATCAAATCATTCCCTTCATAGCTCCTATACATAACCTTATTAAAGAGTTCCATTCAGCGTTGTCTTTCTTCATCTTCTGTTACTATAACAGAACCCTCTCTGTTTTTTATGGGTATATGCTTCTCCTTCTTTGCTCCAGTAGAGATCGCATTAATACTTCTATGAGAAATTCTTACGCCATAGCCACCTCCTTAATTCATAGCTTTGTCAGCTTTATCTGCTGTACTATTTAATTATTCTCCCCAGTAATTCCTGGCTTTCTTTTGACCTTACTGTCAATACTGGAATACTTAGCATGCTCTCCCTTGTAATTTCCATTACTTCCTCGAAAGCCTTCAATAATAAATTTCAGTTTTTTGTCTCCTTTTTATAGTATCCCAAGTATCATTTGATATCCATGGCTGTCTCCTTGTAACTGCGTGTCCTAAGACTTAACTACTAACTGACTGATATATGTTCTTAATATCACCCCATTCTTCATTAATTGTCTGTTCTACGTCTCTTAACGTTTCTAAGACGGCAAATCTATACCAACATCAAATTTCACATGATTCTCAGTACCCTTCTTCTAAAAGCTTTGTTGTAGCAAACCTAGGTATTCTATCCATCTTTTTGTTGGGTGGTTTTAGTTTTAATTTCAGTGTGTCAATGAGGAACTGAGGATCCCTACCAATATCAGCACCTCTATAGCTTTTTACATTTCTCAGATTCCTCCTTCGCTCTTTATTAAGGGTTGTTGTGGCCTGATTGGTAACCTCTCTGCCTGGTGTTTGTCAGTATGGGGTTCGAGTCCCACTCTGTCTCGTTTGTGTCATTAGTGTCTGCAACCTTACCATCCTTGTGAGCTAAGATTGGGTGGTTTGGGGTAGCCTATAGGTCTATCTGTTGAGTCCTCAGCAGCCATTGCCTGGCTGTCCCTGGTCCTAGCTTGGGTGGAGAGGGGGCTTGGCCGCTGATCATATGATATATGGTCAGTCTCTGAGGCATTGTCCTAATTGATAGGGCAATGTCACTGTCCCTTGCCTCTGCCATTCATGATCTGCCTTTAAACCTTTAAATGTGATCTATTTTATTTTTGGAAATGCCACATTGTGAAGTCCATATACTGTATACTTGCGGATGTTCTTGTGTTTAAAAAGAGTACTTCCAATTACAAGATTGACTGCTGAACAGAAAATTATGAATATGCTCCATATATATATATATATATATATATATATATATATATATATATATATATATATATATATATATATATATATATATATATATATATATATACAGAAGAACCACAGGGAAAATGAAAATACGGATTATACACTTAAGTCCTGACTAGTTTCGTGATACTTCCTCAGAGGACTGATTTATTGAGAGAGGTTTCTTACAATTTATAGGGAAAGCAAAAGTATGAACATACATATAGAGATTTAGAGAACTATGACACTCCCTTACCCGCTACCTGGGCTTGACTCAGGTGTTGAGTAGGAGGAGTCCCCAAGCTCGTTAGACACCTGCTAAAAAGGGTCATTTCTAGTGGCGGGTATATTCTTGTTTTCTTCTTTTTTTACTTTAAGTACAGTTTATTTATATGTCAATGCAGTAGCCTTATCTATATAAATACATAAGCAAAACATACACAAACATACAAATATATATATATATATATATATATATATATATATATATATATATATATATATATATATATATATATATATATATATATATATATACAAATACACATACATATATACATAAATACATACACATACACATACATATATACATATATACATACATACATATGCATATATACATTTATATGTATACAACATCACGTTTTCCTGTGATTTTTACGCATAAATGGATACCACGTACTCCTTCCAGACTTTCTGTACGACTTTCCCTATCTTGGTATATATTATTAGAGAATTTACAGACGCCCTCACACGCGCCCATACTACTAAAGAACACCTGCGGTTTCTTCGTGAATGCTGGGAGGAACAAGTCATTCCGAAATGCATGATAACGAAATCCCTATTGGAAATAGAAGATCAACCATTTGGTGATATACAGAGAAGTATATTGAAAAATCATATAAATTCAATGAAAATTAAAAACCGAAGAGCGTTTGAAGACCTAACAAGAAAAAGGAGACATTTTGAAGCCTCAATACCAACGGATTGGAAAGACTCACTTCGAGGTTTCTGCTATGGAGAAATGAACGGAAAAGTGTATAGAAAACTCAAACAAAAGCATGACACGAAACTCAATGCATTGATAGAAAGTAGCCCGTGGACTACAAACGTTAATCCAGAATGTGTGGTTAATTTGTCAAATAAAGTTCTAGATAAAAATGTGAAGTGTGCCTTGGGATACGGTTTAAATTTCTCGATGTCATCAAGTGCAGTGAATAGTGTAGAAATTACAAATGGAGTGTGTAACCTGGAAAAATTCAGTGATATTTCTGTAGAAAAAGTAAATATGATTAAGGGTATTATATAGAGCAATATGAAAAAACCAGTGGTTCCAAATTGCCCAAAAAGATTCAAGAGAGCAATTGCCGAATTGAAGCAAGATAGAAATATTAAGTTGACAAAAGCCAATAAATCTGGAGCACTGGTAATCTTGAATAAAAATGATTATATAGAAAAAATGGAAAACCTCTTGAGTGATGAAAACACATACATGGAATTAAGAAAAAAAATCCAATTGAGTTTGTGAATAGTAGTTATAACAAAAAAGTGAAAGAGTTATTAAAAGGGAATGAAGATCTGATAAAAAAGGTTTGAACAATATCACCAACATTGCCATATATATATGGAACTATTAAAACTCATAAGCCAAATTATCCAGCTAGGCCAATAATTAGTTCTGTAGGTTCAGCAGCATATAGATTATCTAAGTACCTTGTGAATAACCTCAATCCTTTAGTTGGCACCATCTCATATTCAAATATAAAAAATAATGTAGACTTGATTAACAAACTGAATGAAGTACAGATCAACAGTACTTGTAGGCTTGTCAGTTTTGATGTAGTCTCACTATTCACAAAAGTACCTAGTGATGACATGTTGGAATTTTTATCTGAAACATTACATAATAGACAATTGAATCTACCATTCTCCAAACACACTTTAACAGAATTAATTAAACTATGTATAAAAGATTGTAAATTTGAATTCAATGGGAGATTTTATGCACAAACTTTTGGTATGGCTATGGGAAACCCTTTATCCCCAGTATTGAGCAATCTATATATGGAATTTTTTGAAAGCAGAATCTTAAATAACATCATACCTAATAATGTAAAATGGTTTCGATATATTGACGACATAATATGTTTGTGGCCAGGAAATGAAAATTTAGATAACTTTTTTCTTAGATTGAATAGTTTGGTACCATCAATAAATTTCACTATGGAGCTGGAGAATAATTGTACCCTACCTTTTTTGGACTGTCGCATACATAGATGTAATAATAGTCTCAAGTTCAGTGTATACAGAAAGCCAACGAATATCTCGGCATATGTCCATTATTACTCAAACCAAGGCAACAAAGTTAAGAAATCTGTATTTACTTCTATGTTTTTAAGAGCATTCCGAGTCTGCAGCCCTGAATATATTGATGACGAAATAAATGGTATTAGAGCAATAGGTAATAAACTAAAGTATCCTAAAATTGTGTTAGATGATACCCTAAGAACAGCAAAAAAGACTTTTTTCGGTAATGATAACAGAAAAAACTATAACACACAAAATTTACTTGTACTACCTTATTGTGATTCATTTAAAGAAATTCCCCAACTGTTAAAAAACTTCAATGTAAATGTAGCATTTAAGAGTAAAAATACAATAAAAACAGCCTTAATAAAGAATTCTCCTGACATTACCAAGGGATGTGTATATCGTATTCCATGCAATGCTTGTGAAAAATACTATATTGGTCAAACTGGTAAAGCCCTAAAAAAGAGAATTGAACAAAGAAGAAAAGTGTCAGGTATGCTCAAGATAATACTGCACTCTTTGACCACGTTAGAGATAAAAATCACCCTATTAATTGGTCAGGTGTAAAGAAATTGGTTCATTCAAATAACTTAGTGGAAAGAAACATCATAGAGTCCAGTTTCATAAAAGAAACCTAACAAAAACAACTTGAATATTGGTCATGGAATGTATAAATCTATATATATATGTGTATATATATATATATATATATATATATATATATATATATATATATATATATATATATATATATATATATATATATATATAAATATATATATATATACAGATATATATATATATATATATATATATATATATATATATATATATATATATATATAAATATATATATATATATATATATATATATATATATATATATATATATATATATATATATATATATATATATTTATATATATATATATATATATATATATATATATATATATATATATATATATATATATTATATATATATACTGTATATGATCATCGTTCCTTTAACTAAGGATTTACGCCTGAAAACTTAATGAAAACAAATACACACACTCACTCACACACACACACACACACACACACACACACACATATATATATATATATATATATATATATATATATATATATATATATATATATATATATATATATATAAATATATATATATATATATGTATATATATATATATATATATATATATATATATATATATATGTGTGTGTGTGTGTGTGTGTGTGTATATATATACATACTTATATATATATCGATTTAAATGTATATATATATAT
Source organism: Palaemon carinicauda (assembly GCF_036898095.1). Taxonomy (NCBI): domain Eukaryota; kingdom Metazoa; phylum Arthropoda; class Malacostraca; order Decapoda; family Palaemonidae; genus Palaemon; species Palaemon carinicauda. The sequence continues at coordinate 22,463,823 of NC_090729.1, read as the reverse complement.
ATATATATATATATATATATATATATATATATATATATATATATATATATATATATATGCGTATGTGTGTGTGGTTGCTCAAATATTAATACCAAATTACTTTCCAACGAAGTAGAGCATAAATTTTCTTTAAATACACCGCAATGGCACATATATTATTATTCTTTTCACCTACTGATAAACAATCTGTGTACAGGTTATGTGTGTTATTCGACTCAATGCTTTGTAATATTTTTCGAACGAGTGTATTGCACAATGTCCACAAGGGAGCCATATGCTCTGATGTAAAACAGCTCTGGTGGGAAATCTTGTGTGCAGGCTGACGTGAAACCTTTTGTTAGTGGATGAAACTACATTTTCTGTCTTCAAACGTTTATTATTTAGGTCATTCTTATGCAGTTATATTAAAAAAGGGCTCGAAATTCATGTCTGCCTTGTGTTGTATGACTCTGAGGATTAAATGCTTTCAGGTTTAGTATCTTTACCAATAGTTATGTGACTAAAGATAAAAAACGGATTGACAGGCATATGTTAGTTTACTAAAAACAGTTAGCTCTTTGTGTACTCTGCACTATGCCGAGGTTATATCATCTAAAATCAAAAGAATATCCTGCGTTGCCCTAAAAATAAATTGAGTGTATACAAATTAAGAAGAAAAAGGATTCTACAGTGATATAGTTTTGCACGAGTTGATATACAATTTAGTTACCACAATTCATGAACGTATTGTAAACATTTTAAAATAAATCTAACAATGATACCATTGAGTAATTTATTTTGAGTTTACTCTACCGTAAAGTCACAGACCTATTGTTGGTGATCAGTGAAGAGCATTTAGTTGAGGGAGGATTTGTGCAGCAAATTTCATTTACTAATATTATACGTGGCCTAGAATTTTAGTATATGAAATAATTGTCCTTAGAACAAAAGTAGCTCTTCCACTCAGAGCGAGATAGCTGGCAGAGAAAGAGAAAGAGGGAGTGAAATGAATATAAAGAGATAAAGGTATACATAGATTCAGTCTGAATTGTTTATTACCTTTCCTTCATTACATTTGAGTTTCTTTGTTTCCATTATCAAAACTTCAAAAAATTCATAAATTTGGAAAATGAAAAAAATCCAGTGCTTCCTATACGCTAATTGTTATGCAAAAGATATGATTTTACCTCTCTCTCTCTCTCTCTCTCTCTCTCTCTCTCTCTCTCTCTCTCTCTCTCTCTCTCTCTCTCTCTCTCTCAATGGAAAAGGCATTCAATTTCGGTTACCAGCTTCAATGCACACAAATTGGCAATGTAGTGTTAATGTAAGGAAAGCAGATTAGACATTAGTAAATAGCTTTATTGTCTTTGAATCTTTATGGAAAGTTTCCAGCGCACATTTCGTTGATGTTTAATTAAGTGAGTAGTCGACCCAGGCTCTGGAGCCTAAAAGCAATAAATGCAAGCTTATGAAAGGTGTCAATCACTTTTCTGGAATTTAATATCCAACGTCAAATTATGTAATAACAATCGTCCTGTTGATATAGAGCTTGATGAAAATAGCTAACACCTGACTGAGGCTCACATTCATCAATTTGAATCAACGATCTAAGTGTTGTAAAATGCTGGTCAAATACTTTGTTTCTCCCCTTTCACCGATTAGCCAGAAATTCAAGATAAAACTTCTTTTAAAATTTTTTTAACTAAAATACATAGCCACTACTTTACAGTTCCTTATTCTGACCAAAAGTTATGAAAGATAGTCTTCTTTCCTATATGACTGTATACGCAGGCACACACACATACACACAAACGCACACACTACCCCGTCCCTTAGGTAGTGTAGAGGAAGTTGTCTTACCCTGGTGAGAGTGGTTGCGTGAGTACATTTCTATAATAATATTTAGCCGTCATTTATGTCCACAAAAGTATAAGTATGTTGGCCTTAACTACCATCACATATCCTAGATGAAAAAAAAAAATCAAAACATTTCTAATAGACATTTAGAAGGTTATGAGAGGAGATAATAAGAATAATCATGCGGATCCAAATGGCTATTTTAACAAAGAAGAAAAACATTCATGATTAGGTTATAAATATTTTTTTACGGTTGGTTGAATTGGGTTTCTTCATAAAAAAAAAAAAAAAAAAAAAAAAAAAAAAAAAAAAAAAAAAAAAAAAAACACCAAGAACCTGCTTGGAGTGGTATTCGTCCTCAAGATACTCCATAGACCTTACTGTTTCACGCATAATGACCATTAAAGCAATGTACGACTTTAAGCAAATATTCAATTTTTTTCCGCGATGGGTATGTATTCACCCTTGTCTGTTCGTCTGCTTTGTAACCTTACCCAAAAACTGCAATGCCGATTTTGACCAAACTTGGTAGTTATGTTGGGTATGACCTACGGATGAATCCGTAACATTTGGATAACGTTCATCAAAATACAAGAACGCAGCAGTACTTTGAAAATAAGCCCAATGTTCAGTAAATCGCAAATATTTTGTTAGTTTACTTTTTTATTATGAAAAATATTACGCAAAACTACTAAACCATTTTCATCTAAGCTTGGTGGACATATGAGGTACGACCCACGGACAAATTCTTCTGATTTTCAAGATATCACATTGAAGTACAATTATACAGTGGAATTAAGAACAAATAAGATTGCTTGCCGCAGCGAGGACATACTCCCTACTGAGTGTCCCTCAAGTTTTGAAATGTTTATTTCATGCAAAACTTTTGGGATAAATAGCAATTTTCTAAATTAAAGAATTCGGAAGCTATATTTCGCAATGAAAGAATGCATCAAGCTCAAACGCTCTTACAGGAAATGAAATCACATATTAAAGCTTTTCATGAAATGAACGCTGCACGGATATTACCAAAGAGAGGTATAGACTGAAATGTAATCTATTTAGCATTATTGCTCTCAGTATCGCTGCTTTCACTAACATCTGCTGGAATTTCACTTGGTAATCTTTGCAATGGAACATTTGCCGCCTACGAGACTTGGAAGGCAAAATGACCCGTTGAGAACTGGGAACCGTTCAAGCCTGCTCTCCCATTCAGTCATGGAAGATTTCTTCAATTAAACTTCACTGAATATTCTTGATTTTTTCTTGCATTTCATTGGCTAGTTGGTCTCTCATCTGCTGGCCAGTCTTTTTGTTCACCAATTTTTACAACAAAATTATATTGCAATATGTTATCTTCTATAAATTATCTATCGAATAATTTCCTTCTCTAAATTGAAAAAAAAAATGTATTATCAAAGAAGTCAATTTTTCCAAGCCAAAAAATGATTTTACTCGGAATATGTTCTCGCTACAACTCCTTCTGATTATCATTGTCTTCTTTCTTGTCTTTCGGTGAGGGAAAAGATATTATGGTAAAGCTTTCCTTTTGTGATAATCCTCGAGCAAAGACCACACAAGTTGTCATTAATATTTGACATTCATCTTTTCAGTTCCACATAAACACCAAGAATATCAATACATACTTATCCTTATTACTATTTTTGGTCTCAAATAAAACGTCATACCCCCCCCCCCCTCTCTCTCTCTCTCTCTCTCTCTCTCTCTCTCTCTCTCTCTCTCTCTCTCTCTCTCTCTCTCTCTCTCTCTGTTCCTGTTTTCGGTATATTTGGTTTTGATTTAAACGAAAAAAGTCCTTTAAAACACGAAATTCTTTTAATATAAATAAATGTTATTCCTTAAAATATCATTTAATCGTAAACTTGTTCAGTAATGATTGATATTTGTCAAGAGGGGAAGGAAGAGGGAAATACAGCTGCAGTTTATGGATTATTGCGTTTGACATCTAGTAAACCTTCTTATTTTGGTCAGCATATCAAAACGGTGTCTTCCTGACGCAAGATGAATCTCCAATATTAACGATACAAAACATCTAGAGGTGGAAGACAACCACGAATACTTGTCTTGAATCGCTAATAGTTACTCTCTTTACTGACCCTTTGTATATCTATGCTCAGAATTTGGGGTTTAATGTCCATGAAAAGAATATCCACTCCTAGTTGCAGTAGCCTAATGACAACTTCTCTTCCTAACGTTCTGCTAGACTGGGGTTCGAGTCATGTTCAAGCTCGATCGTCTTTTGTTGTGTCTGTAATCTCCCCATCCGTGTCAGTTGAGGATGTGGGATTTGGGGAAGCCTAAAGGACTACCTGCTGAGACATCAGCAGCCATTGCTTGGCCCGCCCTGATTGTAGCTTGCATGGAGAGGGGTCTTTGGCACTGATCAAATGTATTTATGGTCGTTCTCTAGGGCACTGTCCTGTTAGGTCATTGCCACTTTCCCTCGTCTCTGCCATTGATGAGCGACATCTAAATCTGTTTATTGCTCTTAATATAGAATCTTCTCTAAACTCAAATTTTGGGTCAAAAGCAATGATTGGTGTTTGTAAAGGCCTTTTTTTTTGCATTTTAATGTGTATACATAGAGTTCATGGCCTATCATCTCATAACAAAAAAGTCTTCATCTTAGAAACAAAACCAGTGAAATAAAAAGTCAAGGAAGAAGCTAAACCTGAAAAATAACCATGAGATTGAAACGTTTTTAAAGAACACCTCATTTCCGAACCACAGAAATTGTGCAAATCTCTATGCGATCTTACACCTTATAGAGAACGAAACTTGAAAGAATATCCGATTTACACAAATTCAAAGCCACTTTCCCTACATTCTTCAGGGCATTGACAACATTATGAATATTGTGGTCTACGTAGGGCAATGTAAATCGAATATTTGTATGCGAATTATATTCTGTGAGCTGTATCTAAAGTATTCGTTCTTTGGTACATTCTGTTGTATTTGAATTATTGTGGCCTCTATAAATGGCATTTCTCAATAAGGAAATTTCATATATAAACAGAAAGGACGATGTTGGTGAATTTTTTTTTAATTCATTGATATATTTTTTTTAAATTACTTTCTCGTTGAAATCATAGTATGCAGAAATAAACATTTCTAATGGAATTGATTTTATTAAACAATGAAAAACTTCAGATTATTTTATGTCGTTATTTGGCGTTTCAGATCCTGTTATATTTAGAAGGTACAACTGTCGTTATATGGAGAAGCATTTTAAGTGTTGAAAACTTATTGTATCATTTCAAACTCTTTACTCCAATTCAGCATTTAAAAAACAATTGCAGAGCACAAGATCTGAATCTGAATAAATTATAACTGCTACTGTATTAAACGATAGAACAAAATTACACAAACGTCATTATTTCATAACGGGTTGTAATTGGCTTTTCTGCTTATGCCTTTATGAGATAACGTGATTTTCCGATATAAGATTTGCCTATCTTGCAAGATTTGCTTGAGATTAAGACAGGTTCCGATAAGTGCATTTGGGACAGACAGTTCTTTCCCTTTTATCTTAGAATTTTTATCCGACTTACTATTTCTCTACTCTGCTGAGAAAGAAAATTTTTCTTAACCTTAAAACTTTCAACGATTTAACATTTCTTTTTTATAGAAATTTCCAGGTCTCTCTCTCTATCTCTCTCTCTCTCTCTCTCTCTCTCTCTCTCTCTCTCTCTCTCTCTCTCTCTCTCTCTCTCTGTTAGTGATAGAAACATGGAATTTTAATCCTCAAGAAACGTCGGTACATCAAATCCATTAGATATATTTAATCGTTTAATGTAAAAGTCTAATATAAAATACTTAGATATATAAGTATATATTAGCTATTGAATAGGGCAAATAAGATTGTTAAGACTTTGTATAATTGTTAATGAACTGGAAATTGATAATGAAAATGTTCTTTCTCATCGAAAGATTCTGTAGTATTTATATTAGTTGATATTTCAAAGGAATTCATTATAATCAGAACATCAGCTCTACATGTTGCTTATTTATAGTCATTAGTAAAATAAGCAGGGTTCGCTCTCTCTCTCTCTCTCTCTCTCTCTCTCTCTCTCTCTCTCTCTCTCTCTCTCTCTCTCCTTGCGAGGCTAGGAGTCCTGGACCAGACGATAGTGAACAAGTGGTTGCCTTAATAAAATTAGAGAACATCCCTGTTCAACTAAGCAGCGAATCAGGTACTCAGTTGTTATCAAATCATTGCAGATGTCAGTTAGAGAGAGAGAGAGAGAGAGAGAGAGAGAGAGAGAGAGAGAGAGAGAGAGAGAGAGTCTTGACTAGACAATCCTTATTCTAAAGGGGCAGAAGAGGAGGGGCTCTATCCAATAAATATTCACATGTTATTCCCTCACTCCGAAGATATGATTGCGAGGAAAAAAAAAAATGTATCATCGTATAATTCCGTTAAGGTGCATAAACATTTTCAGGTAGTCAATTTCCATTTGAATTGAAAGTTGAATCACATCCAGCTTTTCTTTTCTTTGTGGTCTCGTACAAGAGCATCTAGCACACAAGACACCTGGATTCCATGTCTGCTTATGGGAATAATGAGCAATATTCTCAACTCTTTTCAGGCAACATCCTCAAACAACGACCAGGATGAATCTCAATGAAAGGATTTAGTAAAAGCTCTTTCGTCTTAGCTGGAAAAACTCTTTATATTCATGAAACATATTCTCTCTCTCTCTCTCTCTCTCTCTCTCTCTCTCTCTCTCTCTCTCTCTCTCTCTCTCTCTCTCTCTCTCTCTCTCTCTCTCTCTCTCAACGTTTCCTTTCTACCACAAATTGGTTTTAAAAGGTTCAGTTTGGTTATAACAGGATATAAAGCAAACTTTAACACAAGATCTGAAGACCTTTGTTAAACAGGGGTCAAGACTGATATGAGAAATGGGCCTCAAATATGTGCATCACAGTTCTATATCTAAAGTCATCCAAGATGTGATGCAAGCCATTTGTAGTTTATTTGCATTTATGATATCAGAGCATATTTTATTAAGGTTATTATAATTCATTCACGAACGTCAGGTGCATTTTTTTGTGCCATGGATATTGAATTTGACTCTTTTTTTTCTCTCCGAAGTTTCCCTCAAAAAAAGGGCTTGGACTTTTCCAACCAACTCTAAATGTGTATTTTATTTCCTTGGGTAATTGTAATTTGCTACCTTCAAAACTGTATTGTTGCATTTTTTATATAAAATAACAAACAAAAACCTTTTTGTGGATTTATTGACTTTTTTTTTTTTCATCAAATTACTATTTATCAAATTTACTATAGGAGAAAAAGTTATTACCAGACAGGATAATTTGCATTCATACATTATTAAGGGAGTAACAGTTCCAGCATTTTCTGAGTTTTACATGAAAAGTATTCATAAAGTTCTGAATTCTACCATGAAATCGAAAAACAAATTTGAGCTCTTAATGAAATTCAGCTTGCAGAAATGCTGTTAAATTCTTGCGTGCCAATAAGCAGAGCAGGAAACTAGGAAATGAAAATTGAATTTAATCTTCCATTAATTCCTTTATTCGTTCATTTACCTTTTATCTAATCCCTATATATGTCTATTTCTATATTCATCTGTTCTTTTATTGATTCTTTGATTTGTTGGTATATTAACTGCGCCATAGATTAATTGTATGAAAGACCCTTGGTTTCATAAACTTTATCACTGGATTTATTGATGGCCTTTACTTTATCACTATATTTATTACTGTCATATACTTCATCATTCAATTTATTGCTGCCATCTACTTTGCCGCTTGATTTATTACGGCCATCTACTTTATCAGTCGATTTATTGATGGCATCTACTTTATCAGTTGATTTATTGCAGTCATCTATATTGTCATTTGATTTATTGTTGCCATCTACTTTGTCAGTTGATTTATTGCTGTTATCTACTTTATCGGTGTATTTATTGCTAGTTTGTGTTGCTATCTACTTTATCATTTAATATACTTTATCATTTAATATACTTTATCAGTTGATTTATTGCTGCTATTTACTTTTTCAGTTGATTTATTGCAGTCATCTAGTTTGTCCGTTCATTTATTGCTGCCATCTACTTTATCTGTTGATTTATTGCTGTTGTCTAGTTTGTCAGTTCGTTTATTGCTGCCATCTACTTTATCACTTCATTTTCTGTCATCTACTTTATCAGCTGACTTATTGCGGCCATCTACTTTATCAGTTGATTTATTGCTTCCATCTACTTTGTCAGTTGATTTACTACTCTCATCTACTTTATCGGCAGATTTTGGCTGTCATCTACTTTCTCAGTTGATTTCTGTGGCCATCTATTCTATCATCGATTTATTGTTTTCATCTACTTTATCGGTTGAATTATTTCTGCCCTTTACTTTGTCTTGGGGTCCTCCACTTTATCAGTTGATTGTTTGTTGCCATCTTCTTCAGCATTGTTTTATCGTAGCCATTTACTTAATCAGTTGATTAATTACTACCTTCTTCTTTATCAGTTGATTTATTGCTGTAATTTACTTTATCATTTAATTTACTGCAGGCATCTTCCTTATCAGGTGATTCATTGCTGTCATCTACTTTATCGTTGATATATTGTTGTCACATACTTCATCAGTATATTTATTGCAGCCATCTACTTTATCAATGATTTATTGCTGCCATCTACTTTATCAGATGATTTATTATTGATTTTCTGTTGCTGTCGCCGTTCCCGTAAATCTTAAGGTAAAAGTAGCAAATCCTTTTCTGATTTTCAAACTATAAATGCAAAGTACTTCGATGAACAAATTCCTCAAATGAAAAATATTACCCCCCCCCCCCCGTCCCCTAGTCCAAATCACCTAAAAACCTTCACTGTCACATTCCCCTTAATTTCTTAGTCATAGATGAACCTCCCGAGTAGAAACGTTACACAACACTCATTTTTATACATACATACATATACCAAAGGCACTTCCCCTAATTTTGGGGGGTAGCCGACATCAAGCAAATAAAAAAAAAAGGGGCTTTCCCTCTCTACATTCCTCCCAGCCTAACAAGGGATTCAACCAAGTTTGACTGGTACAGCTAGGATGCCACAGCCAACACTGAACCCCCTCTCCCGTTATCCACCACAGATGATGCTTCATAACGCTGAATCCCCTACTGCTGCTACCTGCGCTGTCATCCAAGGCAACCGGGGAGAGCAGCAGGACCTACCGGAAATGCATCATAATTGCTCAGCATTCATTACTATTCCTAGCTCGCTCTCTTGTGTCTCTCTCACAACTATCCTCCTATCACCCAGAGCTTCCTTCACTCCATCCATCCGCCTAAACCTTGACCTTCCTCTTGTACTTCTACCATCAATTCTTGTATTCATCATCTTCTTTAGCAGACAGCCATTTTCCATTCTCTCATCATGAGCAAACCACCTCAACACATTCATATCCACTCTAGCTGCAAACTCATTTCTTCCACCCATTCTCACCCTCACTATCTCGTTCCTAACTCTATTTACTTGAGATACACCAGCTATAGTCCTCAGACATTTTAATCCAAAAAACATTCAGTTTCTGTCTTTTCGTCACTTTAATTCCCCACAACTCAGATCAATACATCACAGTTGATACAATCACTATCGCATTCAGAACTCTCTTTATATTCATGCCCAACCCTCTATTCCTTACCACTCCCTTCAATACCCCCAACACTTTGCATCCTTCATTCTCTCACTGATGTACATCTGCTTCCACTCCACCATTTACTGCAACAACAGACCCTGATACTTAAACTGATCCACCTCCTCAAGTAACTCTCCATTCAACATGACATTCAACCTAGCACCACCTTTCCTTCTCGTACATCTCATAATCTTACTCTTACGCACATTAACTATCAACTTCCTTCTCTCACACATCCTTCCAAATTCTCTCCCGAATCAGCCAAGCTTCTCTCCCGAGTCTGTAACAAGTACAGTATCATCTGCAAATAACAACTAATTTACCTCCCATTCGTGATAATTCTTGTCTATCAGTTTCAATCCTCATCCAAGCACTCGAGCATTCACCTCTCTCACCACTCCATCAACATACAAGTTAAACAACCATAGTGACATTGCATCTCCCTTTTTCAGTTCCACTCTCACTGGAAACCAATCGCTCACTTCATTTCCTATCCTAACACACTTTTTACTACCTTTGTAGAAACTTTTCACTGCTTGTAACAACCTTCCACTAATTCCATATAACATCATCACATTCCACATCACTTCCCTTTAACTCTATTATACGTTTTCCCCCAGATCCATAGACGCAACATACACCTCCTTGCTTTTTAGAAATATTTCTCGTATATCTGCCTAACTGTAAAAATCAGATTCATACATCCCTTACCTCTTCTAAAACCATCCTGTACTTCTAAGATTGTATTCTCTGTTATATCCTTAATCCTGTTAATCAGTACTCTACCATACACATATCCAACCACAGTAAAAAAAACTAATACCTCTTGAATTACAACACTCATGCACATCTCCTTTACCGTTTTATATTAGTACAATACATGCAGAGACCCAATCTACTAGCACCATTGACAACACAAAACACAAATTAAACAATCTCACCAACCATTCAAGTACAGTCAAACCTCCTTCCTTTAACATCTCAGCTCTCACACCATCCGTACCAGGTGCTTTTCCCACTCTCGTTTCATCTAGAGCTCTCTTTACTTCCCTCTTGAAATCTCTCTCTCGTTCTCATCTCCCATCACTAGCACCTCAACACCTGCAACAGCAATTATACCTGGCTCCTTATTATCCTTAACATTTAGTGAACATTCAAAATATTACGCCCAACTTTTCCTAGCCTCTCCTTTTAACAAACTTCCATTTCCATCTTTCACTGTCTCTTCAATTCTCGATCCAGCCTTTTTTACTCTCTTTAATTCTTTCCAAATCTTCTTCTGATTTTCTTCATATGAATGACCCAATTCCTGACCCCACCTCAGGTCAGGCGCCCTCTTTACCTCAGTTACCTTGTACTTTGCTTCCACACTTTTCTCTCTATGTCTTTCATAATTCTCTACACTCTTACTCTGACACCCTTCTTCAAATACTCTCTTTTTCTCTTCCACTTTCACTTTCACTCCTTCATACTTCCACATATTGCCCTTCCTCATGCTGCCTCCAACAAACTTCTTGCCACACACATCACTTGTAATCACAACAAAATTTTATTTTACCAACTTTCACTCCTCCTCTAAATTACTAGTTTCTCTTAATTTCACTCTGTCATATCACATTTTCAATATATCTTGATATTCACTTTTTCTCCCTGGTTTTATTAACTCTTCAAAAATCACTAGCTCCCTTTTATATCCCCCAATCTATTTCCCTACCCTTTTTCTACAACTTATGTTCATTCTATCAAAAAATTATCAGCCATACCGTTAGCCATACCCCTAGACACATGCATGTCTTTCATTCTTCCTATCATCCTTTTAGTTATCAACACCTAATCCATTAACACCCTTTCTTTCACTCTTCCATTTGCCACTCTTGCCTATGTATATTTGTTTTTATATTTCTTTTTGAATAGATAGAACTTATCACCATCTCTTGCTCAACACACATATCTAACAGTCTGTTACCACTCTCGTTTTCACCTGGTATGCCATACTTCTCAATGACACTTTCCACCTCTCCAGCGCCCACTCTAGCATTTGAGTTACCCATGACAACTACATAATTCCTTCTACCCAGTCCATCTACACACCTAGTTAATTCATTCCAGAACTCACTGTGCTCTCCTTCACTTTTCTCATAACCTGGCCCATACGCACTAACAAAAGCCCAACATTCCTTACTCACCCTAACCACTACCCACATTAACCTAGATGATATCTCCTTCCATTTCACTACTTTCAATTCACAAATCAAACCCATCCGAAATTCTATCATCAACACTCAAATGAATTCGTCTGTCTTTTAGTCTTTTATAAGTGCTAAACTTTATTTGCAATTCTCTATAGATAAAAGAAGAAAGTCTTTAGAATGCAATACAAAATGTTATCATGACACAGTTATCCTGAAGTAAACAAGAGTTACAAAGAGACATTAACATAATGTAAGACAAACACTCCTAACAAAACTGGATCAAATTACGAGACACGAGATTTGATAATTATACAACCAGGTCCTGTTGTAACTCGTTTCACTAGTACGTAAAGAGAACAGGAAATTTAACACGAGTTGATTAAAGGGATAAAAATGACAATGAATGCCAGTTATTTAGATTATTCTTTTTACCACATGTTATCACTGACATAGAATGTCTTGTAACATTTGGTAATGGAAATCAGTTCTTTGTGATTTTTCATGTCAACTACCTACTCAAAAAGAAATAGATACACATTTTATTATTTTTTTATATTCCTTTATTCTTTAACTTTATCTGGAATTACTTTATATCCTAATGCAGGTTTATTTTGTTTTTACTTGTATGTTATCTGTTTAGTTGGTAATTTTGTGTCAGCTTATGAACAGATAATGATCGAGTCTAAGCAGAATTTTAAATATATTCAATCTATTGATTCATTTTATTTTCAGTCCGATTAACTCTGACGCCCCAATGTTGAATGAGCGCTTAATTGTGGAAATTACTATAATCTCTGGTATTTGTTTCGGCCAGGAGAGATCCAAAAGATTTGTGTCACACATTAAATAAATGTTATGTTAGATCTGAAAATATTCTGGATGAATCAATACCTTAAGAACTAGATTTAACAGCATCACCCGCAAGGATTATCACTTTTCTTTGGGACTTTTCAATATCACTTAGAATCTAATAGAAAGTTTGTGTTAATTTGTGGCTTAATCTGACTAATTTTATTCGATATCTACTATTGTTTTCTTTTAGTAAATTATGCTACAGAGTTTGGTTTATATGAGAAAATAATCTTCGTAAGCTCTTCCTCTTTAACGAAAAAATAAATATTTTGTTCGATAAGTGACATTAGATATTATTCAAGAATTGCTACTACCAAGGTAAATATTACAAAAATATAAGCCAGTATTAGATGTAAACAAAAAACTTTGTTATTCTAAGTAACAAGAAATTTAACGCTTGGAACGAATATATTTCTCTATTAGATAGTATTATTAGGTCAAAGGAAACTAAAGATATTTGTGGCACTAATATCGGTTAGATTTCACCAGTCGTCTTTATCTTCAGCTTTTAAATCAATAGTTCTCCGGTCATCTTTTCCTACTTCCTGCTTCATAGTCCTCAGTAATGTAGGCCTGGATCTTCCAACTCTTCTATTGCCTTGTGGAGCCCAGTTGAAAGTTTTGTGAACTAACCTCTTTTGGGGAGTGTGGAGAGCAATCCCAAACCACCTCCATCTACCCCTCAACAAGATCTCATCTAATTATGGCAATCGGGTAATCTTCTTATAGTTTCATTTATAGTCCTCTTTCTGTGATTTAAATCCCAATGTTCTTTTGAGGACTTTGTTGGATATCTGTTGGATATTGTTTCCTTGTCATACCACGACTCTTGTCCACAGAGTAACACAGATCTCATTAAACTGATATATAGCCTGATTTTTATATGTAATTTCAGGCGATTTGATTTCCAAATTTGACTTAAGCTAGTCAATGTTTGATTTGCTTTTTTTTCCACATTTTATTAAACTCAAATTCTAAAGATCATGTAAATCTTCCAATGCTTATCACGTTCTCAACCTCTTTCTTTCTTCTATTTATTTTGAGTCCAATCTCATGTGATATTTC
>NC_090729.1:22427698-22445198 GCF_036898095.1 Palaemon carinicauda | reverse complement strand
GGACGCGAGTGCAAATAGGAAAATAACTTTTTGTGTCAAATCCTTTAACGCACACTCTTCATTGCTCACAGAGAAGCAAAATGAAGAACTTTGTCTAAAGACTATGAAATGGGCTTTGGAGGTGCTGAAGGTCTGAGCCTAGCGCAGGCTTTCGGGACTTTATTAAAGATCTCGTTACCTAGGTCGACCTGGAAGGCATATAGAATGGGTCTTGTCAAAGCAGACTTACACGCTGAAATCGTGTTAGCTGCCAATCCTTGACCATGGAGGTGGATGAAGAAAGATAAGCAGAAGTGTGTCGAGATCTCCTGCGGATTCTTCGCCTTGACAAAGGCCACCCATTTTCTCCAAGATGACTCATATTGCCTTCTAGTAGATTTGCACTTATATTCCTCAAGGAAGTCTATGCTGGCTTTCGAAATCCCGAAACGCTTTCTCACCGCTAGGGAGAGAAAATCATGAGCTGCAGGGTCCGGGTTTTCTGTAATGAAGCGCAGACAGTCGACTTCTGGACTCGCTGGGTCAGAACTGGATCTGGTAGCGGTACAAACTTCAGCTGTAGTTCCAATGCCAGGGGGAACCACATGCTGTTCGGCCACTTGTGGGCCACTATTGCCGCTACCCCCTTGAAGGATCTCAGTTTGTTGAGGACCCTCAACAGAAGGTTGTGAGGAGGGAACAGATAAATCTTGGACCATTTGTTCCAGTCGAGGGACATCGCGTCCACTGCTTCCGCTTTGGGGTCCTCGTACGGGGACACGTACAAGGGCAACTTCTTGATGTCTTTTGTCGCAAAGAGGTCTATCTGCAGTTCTGGGACTTGATTCAGAATGAAGGAGAATGATCATGCGTCTAAGGACCATTCCGACTCTATAGGTGTGAACCTGGATAGAGCGTCCGCTGTCACATTGCGGACTCCTTGAAGGTGAACTGCCGACAGGTACCACTTCTTATTTCCCACCAATCGGAAGATGGCCAACATCCCCTGGTTGAGAGGTGGTGACCTCGATCCTTGTTGATTCAAGCATCTCACAACTACCTCGCTGTCCATCACCAACCTTATGTGGATCGAGTAACGCGGGGAGACTTTCTTTAAGGTAAGGAGCACTGCCATAGCTTCTAGAAAGTTTATGTGAAAGGTCTTGAATAGCTTGGACCAAGTCCCCTGGACTTTTTTCCGATGAGAGTGACCTCCCCATCCCTCCTTCGAGGCGTCTGAGTGAATCGTCACAGACGGGGGAGGTGGCTGAAGAAGAACCGACCTCTTTAGATGTCTGGCTTGGGACCAAGGCCTGAGAAGAGTACTTAGCCGAAGCGGAACTGGTCTTCTCAGATCTCTTCGTTCATTTGATGCATAACATCTCCAAACTCCGGTTGCACCCTTTAGCTGTGCTCTTAGCACTGGGTCTGTCACCGAAGTAAACTGGAGAGAGCCCAGTACCCTCTCCTGTTCGCGTCTTGATATCCTTTCGGAATCTAGAAGTCTCTTGACAGAACCCGCTATCTTCTTCCTTTTCTTCACCGGGATGGAGAAACGGTGTGACAAAAGGGTCCCAGTGGATTCCCAGCCACTGGAACTTTAGAGATGGAGAAAGTCGAGACTTTTTTTCTGTTGATCTTGAAGCCTAGGTACTCTAGGAATTGGATCACTTGACTGGAAGCTTGCAAGCATTCTGTCTCGGATGCTGCCCACACCAACCAGTCGTCCAGGTAGGCTACTACCTGAATTCCCTTTAGGCGTAATTGTTTGAGAACTACGCTCGCAAGCTTCGTAAAAATCCTTGGGGCTTTGTCTAGCCCGAATGGCATGGCTCTGAAGGCGTATAGTCTTCATTGTAGCCTGAACCCTAGGTAGGGGGAGAGTCGACGGCTGATTGGAATGTGCCAATAGGCGTCTGACAAGTCTATAGAGATGGAATATGCCCTCTTGGGCAGTAAGGTCCTTATGTGTTGCAGTGTTAGCATTTTGAATTTGTGATTCACTATGAACTTGTTGAGTGGCGACAAGTCCAGAATGACTCTGAGCTTTTCCGAGTCTTTCTTGGGAACACAAAACAGCCTTCCTTGGAATTTGATGGACTTCACCTTTCGGATCAAATTTTTCTCCAACAGTTCTTGAACGTACTCCTCCAGAACGGGGATGGAGTGTTGGAAAAACCGAAGGCACGGGGGTGGAGTGCTGTACCAGCTCCAGCCCAGTCCATTCTTGAGTAGGCTGTGGGCCCAGGGATCGAAGGTCCTCCAATCCCGAAATTTCAGAAGTCTCCCTCCTACCGGTGTCATCTCACTTGGACTGCCGTCCTGAGGTCTTGCCTCCCTGACCACGACCACCCCTGAATCCCCTTCCCCTTGAGGGGCGCCTAGACGAGCCTCTGGATGCTCCTCTAGGCCTTGCTCGAAAGGAACTAGACTGCCCTTCGAACGCTGGGGTGAATGCCGTGGACTGTGTCGACACGGCCTGGGGTACCCACTGAAAAGTGGTCGGGGTTTGTGCCACGATCTGGGGCACTGGAGGCCATGGCAATTGCAGTTGCTGTTGCTGACTAAAAGGCTTGGCTGGCCGAGACGGTAGCCTAGTCCTCATAGTCTTCCTCTTTGGTTGAGGACCCTCATCCGGGGAAGACTTTCTTTTGATAGCCAGGCCCCACTTCTGGAGAAGGTTTCTATTCTCCAAGGTCTTTGCCCCAAATGTTGGAGGAGATTAGTTTCCTTGGCTCGTGCTTCACCGTAACCGAGGTGAACACGAACTCCCTACAAGCTCTCCTTGCCTTGACGAAGCCATAAAGGTCCTTCGTCACTGTGGCCAGATGAGTCTTGGCCACCACCATGAACATTTCATGGACCTTGGGGTCACTTGCCATCGTCTCAAGAGTAGCCTGAAGAGACATTGGGGAAGCCAGTCTGTCTTTTGTCTCGAACTCTCTTCGCAAAAGAAAGTCATATAGCTTAGGGAGGTCCTCGCCTAACTGATGTCCGGCAATATCAGCCTCCAACTTTCCAAATGAGAACGTAAGATGGACGTCCTTCCAGTCTTTGTGGTCCATAGGCAGAGCCAGCGACAAGGGTTTACACTCCTCCAGGGAGGGGCAAGGCATGCCGGCTTCGACTGCTTTTAGAACAGCCGCAAACCCTTTCTGTAAAAAGGGGAAGGCTCTAGTAGGAGTGGACACAAAGGAAGGGAGCTTCTTACTCAATGCAGCTACCTTCGAGTTAGAGAAGCCCCTCTCTTTCATCGAGGATGAAAGCAAAGCTTGAGCCTTAACATGGTCCATCACTATGACCTCCTTTGGCTCTGTCTCCTCCTTTGAAGCTGGTTCCTTCCTCAGCCAGACATAACAGTCCGGATATGATGCCTTGCTGGCCAGAATTCCACCTCCTCCAGGGGAACTGAGCCCAGCTTGTCCGAGATGACGATCTTTCCAGTCGTCATCGGCATATGCTCAGCATACCTCCATGGGTTAGCATCTGAGCACAAGGGAAGGTCTTTCACATTGAGCTTTTTCTCGGGCCCATGTGATTCTGCAAGGCAATACATCCGCAGTTCCATTGCAGCCGCCTTCTCCTGATTCTCCTTCTGCATTTGTTGGATCATTCCAACAATAGAAGAGAGGGCATGTCCCAGTTCTACTGGGAGATCGGCCGATGTTGAGGGAATAGGCTCCGGAATCTGAACCGGAGTAGCCGACAGCTCGTCGACCTCTTTACACAACGTCTGGGGCTTGAACTTCATCCTGGGCTTCTGCCAGGAGGTCTTCCTCCAGACGCTCGTCCACGTCAAACATCCTCTCATCTAACTGGATGTCTTGCATCGCGACTGCAACTTCAGCATCCACCTGGATCTGAACTTGGGGGATCTCCTCTTGAGGCTGGGGAATCACTGCATCAGCTGATGCCTTAGGGAAAAGATACGGCCTCATCTTCTCACTTGGAATATAAGGGCCAGTAGTGCTCTTTTGGAAGCCCCTTACCCAGGTACGAAGCTTCTCCCTTGCTATATCCCTTGATTCCGCCGTCCTAGGGAAATAAAAGGCCTCAGTAATCAGGTTAGTGCACACAGTACATACCTGAGGGTCCCAATACCGGAGATCATCCTTGGAGACAGCGCATGCCGCGTGTCTCCTACAGAACTCATATCCGCAGAGGTTCTTGCTGCGGACGTTGCAGAAAACACTTCCGGACTTTGGAGGGTCCTTCTGTAAAGAGAAGAAATTTCCATGAGTATCAAGTGAACTACGTATCACTGGATATGCATAGAATAGCATAACAATTCAGAAAGGAAAGACACACACTTGTGTTTCCCTCACAACCCATTGCTGCAGCCTTCCAGATAATAAAATCGAATGGTTAATGTCTTTTAGAGTAACCAATGCAAAGTTTCCAGAGGAAACAGGTGGAGCTCACACCTAAGCAATGATTTTAAAATCCTGGATAATAAACAGGAAAGACCTCACTCTCCTATCTGTAGGGCAACAGCAGAGGGCTGTGCAAGAAAACACAAAAGTGTTAGAACACACAGTGCTGTACCAAAACCCATACTATAGTTTTCTTCTTACAGATTCTGTTATACTGAAGAATACTGGAACAGTATAGGAGGTTATGTGCCGGCCGGCACACACCATAACTAGCTTTAAAGTATAACACTTAACAGCTATAAGGCGGCAGAACGCTGGTTCAAATGCATGTGTCGGCAATGACTGCTGACTGACCACTACACAAGGTAGTACCCGGCTGCCAGCCACACTCTTGGCGACCAGCAGACAAGGGCTGATATTAGCCGGCAGGCAAAGGTACAGGACCGATGCCAGCCGGCAGCAAAAGAACCAGAGGACTACAACTGCCCGAGGCCGGCAGCCGGGTCAGGTACAGCACTAGAAGAAAACAGAATGGATGCCGGGATAAGAGTGTACACTACCTCCAAGCCCGGCAATCCGAAAGAGTGCATATAAGGAAGGGGAGAATCTAATTCAGGCTTCCTGACCAATGCCGTCTGACTCTGCAGGCAGGCATGGATGAGGGACCAAGGGAGGTCCAGGCAGCACTCAAAACAGAAGACCCTTGCCGGCCAGCAGCTCTGCTGGCCGGCAAGGGACTGAGTCAATTCCACATCCTAACCTATTCTAGGTCCAGATGTAGAATGACGTACAGTACTGTAATGGCTAGGCCATTACAGAGATAGAGGGGGAAGGGACAAAAGAGGGTCCTACCAACCTTGCTTTAGTGATGGATCACCCGCAGCTAAGAAACTCATCTTAGCCTAAGGGTGATCCAAGGGGGGAGGCCAGCAATACTTGCCAGCTCCCAGAGCACCAAAGCAAGGAAGGTGTTGCTACTCCCAGGGAAAGAAACTTATCCTCCCCCTAGAACAGCAACAAGGACTAGTCTGGTAGATCACAAAAGAAGGAATCATCTCGTACAGAAACCTTCGGTAGTGATCTAAGGAGGCTAAGCCTCCTATGTCTGTGTCAGGCCAGCGAGGGAGACTCTACCCCAAGCCAGACAAACACAGACTCAGACTAAAAAAGTCTGTTGTTCTGTCCCTCTTTGAACCAGACCTACTGGAACAGGAAGGTACAGTAACACCCCAGTAAAGTTTTATCGAAAATTAATTCAGATAAACCACTTAGGGATAAGCCTAAGGCTTAAACAGAGGGAAAGGGATTGCATACCTTCTCCGAAGAAAAGAAAGCAACCGGGGAGTATGAGAAAGTATACTAAGGCTCCATAAGCAACTCACTCGTATACTATCTTGGAAATATTCCACATAATCTTAAATGTATAAAACATAGCCTAAAGCTTCAATAAAATTTTAATACACTCGGAAAAACCAAAATCATGCATGGAGTACTAGGACCAAATGACTAGGCTACATGGCCTAGCGTAGGCCAGAATTGGAGAATACTTCGCCAAAATAATACTAAAGCACGAAAGGAAATCCTATGTAACGCTAAATAGCTAAAATTTATTAAAGCAAAACAACCGGGAATGTCGCTCTGACTAACTAAACTCGTCTAAGGGATTAACTCTTAATTTTATGTAAGTAGAAACATCAGATAAAAGTACATACATCTTTTCTAAATAAGTTGTTTTGTTCATAATAACTAATACATTAGCTTTGTCTGCTTTTGTAATATGTAATTCACAGTCATTTTTCAACGCCAAAATAATACTAAAGCACGATCGTTGAAAAATGTGTAAATTTGGTTTTAATGGAGATTTCTATGAACAGGTTTTTGGTATGGCTATGGGTAATCCTTTGTCTCCACTTTTATCCAACATATATATGGAATTTTTTGAATCTAGATTAATCCCTTCAGTGTGGTCTTCCCAAATTGCGTGGTATCGATATGTTGATGATATTCTAGGTATTTTAGAAGAAATTTTAATCTTAAGGGCTTTGTTTCAATCATTAATTCATTAGTATCATCAATAAAATTCACTATAGAAAATGAAGAAAATAACCGTATCCCATTTTTAGACGTTTTAATAGTTAGAGAAACAGATAAATTTAAGTTTTCCATATATAGAAAGCCTACAAATAATTTTTCATATGTACATTTTTACTCCGGTCACTCTAAAAATATTAAGCATTCAGTTTTTTCCTCCATGTACCTTAGGGCATTGAGAATTTGTAGCCCAGATTACATTGAGGAGGAGTTCACTAAAATAGAAAAAATTGCTACAGATCTTTGTTATCCTAAATATTTCTTAGAAAAATGTACGAATAAGGCTAAAAAACATTTTATAGTGTCCAATTAGAGAGAAAGGTAACAATTAATAATATGCTTTGTTTGCCATTTCATGTTTGTTTTTTAGATGTTATACCCCTTTTGAAAAAACTAGATATTGCTGTAGTGTTTAAATATAATTGTACTTTAAAAACATGTTATAAAGAATAGTTCTGGAAATGATAATAATGTAATATATAGCATTCCTTGTTCAGAGTGTAACCTATTTTATGTTGGCCAAACATGAAAAAGTATACCAGTCAGATTAAAACAACATCAGGTGGCCGTCTCCAGGGGTTCTCTTAATAATGTCTTGGCCTCCCACTGGTTAGGGTCAAGTCACAGAATTGGTTGGTCAAAGACGGAAAAAGTAATCCATGTAAATGACTATTTCCAAAGGAATGTTGTTGAATCATTTTTAATCTCCTGTACTCAAGGTAGAAATTTGAATCTAAGTCCAGGTCTGTTTTCCGTTAATCCAGTATTATCCTTTTATCTAAAATCTGACTTCTCCGGAATTATTAAGAAACTGACAGCTGTTGGATCCCCTTCTCCTGTATAAATACGATGTCTTTGTATATGTATTCTCATTGCTGAGTTTGATAATGTCCTGAGTGGATGAAAGTACTAACTCCAATCAAGTCTTTTTCATTTTTCCTTTCGTGGCTATAATATATATATATATATATATATATATACTGTATACATACATATATATACATTTATATATATGTATATATATATATATATATACATATATATATATATATATATATGCAGAGAGAGAGAGAGAGAGAGAGAGAGAGAGAGAGAGAGAGAGAGATTGATGATTCCAATTCCAATCTTATTAACACACGTTTACCAGATTGCATGAGGCAATCGCCATTTGTCATTAATAATTAGAGTGTCAATCACATTCGCCTTTACAAGCAACGGGTTTCCAAAATCGGCAACACCTCTTATTTGACTGAAGTAATCGACAATTGTATTTCCTATTACTATTTTTCTAGCCTTATATCTGGTCGAGTTTTGCATATCAAGCAAAATACTACCATGACCAAGCAGTAATAGACAAGGAATACACTTACCCGGTTCCTCATAAAACAGTTAAGTTAATTGTAACGAGCAGATCAAAGAAGGATGTAACTAGCAAAGTAATTATCACATTAGTAAAATTTTGTAAATAGTAAGTAACGACTTAACAATGCCTGGATCAAAGGAGAATACCAATAATTATCACTTAGGTATAGTTTTGAAAATGTTTAGTGACGTTTGTTGCGAGATTAACTAAGCAGTTTGAAGCAGCACTTGGCAGATTAGGTTACATGATAGAAATTTTCTTCCAGTTCCTGAAGATTTCTACCAAAATGAACGGTATTTTTCCAATAACGATACTTCCATAAATGTGTTGTCAGGTCTCAGAAGAGGACCTTCTGTATTAAGCGAGAAAAGGACAATAAATGCTTAATTAAATATACCTCTTTGAATACAGCATGACATTAAGTCTATTTTCTTTATAATTTTAAAACTAAAATTTTCCTTATTGCATTCTCTGGATGAAGACTTATTTTTAAATTTGAAAATATACATATTGTTTGCTGGAATCCTTAAAATAAATAGGCACCTCATGAGAAAAACTATTTGTTTGTTTAATTTGAGTCATAGATAATTTAAATCTGAAATAAACCTAAAATGGTGATAGCAAATTAACTGGATGAAATAATCAATATAATGGTTTGCGGATCTCTCAAACTCATATTAACTAAATATTTCCGAGAATGGTTTGATGGTAAGATCCCAAAACCAAAATAGCAATGGCTGTAGTAAATGAAAGTATTAGGAGCTAATAATAATAATAATAATAATAATAATAATAATAATAATAATAAAAATAATAATAATAATAATAATAATAATAATAATAATAATAATAATAATAATAATAATAATAATAATAATAATAATAATAATAATAATAAAAATAATAATAATAATGCAAGGAAATGTATCTACTCAAATAAATTCATATAAGAAACCCGTAAAAGAAGTATCAGAAATAAAAGAAATGAACTCTGGTCATTTAGAAAGAAAAATTAAATATATTTAGTGGTTGTGAGGGGGGGGGGTATTGAGGGTTGAGAGGATAACCATTCCAAATACAAAATGATAAGAAAATATTGTAAAAGAAAAACGGAAGTGCAACAGCGATAATTATTTTGAATCAAGGTTAAACTAGAAGAATTCCCCTGATTCAATGTTACTCAAGAGAAAAGTATAGGGAGATAGACTCGTCAAATAAAGGGTCAGAAAATTTCTGATTGATAAAAATAAAACAAATTTTCTCTCTGCTTAGTTCTTCTGGGTACGAATATAATGGTAGGTTGTGTTAGGTAACGTCGGGTGTCACGAATCAAGAGACGGGGGACACGGGAGATAATCAGAGAATAGATGATAATGGTGGACGAGAAATGAGGAATGGAAAAATAACATTTGGGCCCCTTGGAACAAGATTAGAGACAAATGATAATTATAGAACTGATGAAAATCTCGACAATTTTGTTTGGTGTAATACAAAAATATTGATGAATCATTTTTCAAATACTTTTTTATTAGGTATATTGTATAGCATTTGAAAATGAAGTGAATAATGAGTATTTGAAAAACAGACTAGCATCTTATAGGGGAAACTAGTGTCGTAACTACATGAACCCAAGAGAGTCAGTCTGTACCTTTTCAAGGAGTCACGAACTTCTGAGAGAGAGAGAGAGAGAGAGAGAGAGAGAGAGAGAGAGAGAGAGGTGGTTGTGAGGATTTTCATAATTCTAGAGGAGAATTTCATTCTTTATTTGTCAATTTGATGGCCATGATTTAATGCATGCAATAAATTCTACGGTTGTCAACATATAATAGCTTTAGAAAAAAAGGATCAAAACGTTATTATTATTATTATTATTATTATTATTATTATTATTATTATTATTATTATTATTATTATTATTATTATTATTATTATTATTATTATTACTTGCTGAGCTACAACCCTATTTGAAAAAGCAGGATGCTATAAGATCAAGGACTCAAACACGGAAATAGTCCAGTGAGGAAAGGAAATAAGGATTTAAACTACAGGAGATGTTTAAGAATAACAACATTAAAATAAATATTTTCATAAATAAACTATAAAAACTTTAAAATCACAAAAGGAACAGAAATAAGATAGAATAATTTGACCGAATGTACTCTCATTTTGATGCTTACATGATTATAAGGTTATTAAAGGAGAAAGGAAGGATTGTAATATCCTTAGTTAGTTCCGTCATGGGGAAAGAATATAACTTAAGAAGCTCTCATGGAGGACTGTTCAAAATAAACCCTTGTTCTCTAGCCTTGGGTAGTGCCATAGTCTCTGTACCATGGTCTTCCATTGTCTATGGTTAGAGTCCTTGCTTGAGGGTACACCCTGACTCACTATTCCATCTGTTTCCTTATTCCTTTTCCTCAGTGGACTAATTACCCAGTTTTTCCCTTGGTCTTATAGAATGCTGCATTTCCAACTAAGTTTGTAGGTTAGAAAATGATAATAATAATAATAATAATAATAATAATAATAATAATAATAATAATAATAATAATAATAATAATAATAATAATAATAATAATAATGAAAACAACAACAACAACAACAACAACAACAATAATAATAATAATAATAATAATAATAATAATAATAATAATAATAATACGAGCGTTTGGTGATAAGAATGTATGATACAGATGTATTGAGAAATAGTAAAAGAAATTAAGGTTATAGTTGAGTGAAAAGCTTTCAAATTCAAAAATTGAATAAAAAAGATTGGTATTTATTAGTGGGTTATTGTGTTAAATATTTATGTGTATGAGGAAGCACAGAGTAAGGCTGTATAACAAAATAGTTTCTCCCCGACCTGAGGGGCTTCATATTCAACGTATATTGAAGTATGGCAATCTGATCCTGTAGGTTTTAGCTTCAGCTCCGGATTATCTCTCTTCCAGGCATCGCTCGAGGGTTCTAGTTGCCTTTATCTTTTCATCCTCATGTCCGTCTTCTGCTTTCTTGTGCTGATCCAACATGGTTATAATCTCCCCTCTTGTATGAAGACTTGTCTCTTTATAAAGGCTGCCAACGCAAGAGCCCCTGTCCCATGTAAGTGTGGGGATATGAAAATCAACTGACCTTTCCCACCTGCACTTACACAGACAGGGAAGACGAGCTGCATTGCATTCTGACGAAATTCGGGTAAGAGACGACTAACAACCAATCCCCGGTCTATCAGTTCCCGTTTTTCATGTGATGGAGAGAGTGCAAAATAGTAACTAAGCTCACCCCTCTCACAGTGAATCAATATACCCAGAAAAATACTTATGAATTTGTAGAGCTGATAAATTCTGTCGAAGATGCAAATAACTATGTTATGTGCTACTTCTTGAACAGCTTTTCCCTAACCAAGAGGACATTTGTGAAGGTTTCAATAAAAAAAAAGAATAAAAAAAAATAAATTAAAATACTATTAGAACTATTTACCACTACATCCACATTCATGTTTAATGACAAGTTATATGAGCAGGAGGAGGAGTAGCAACGGGATCGCCGTGTGGACCAACCTTGGCAAATAGATTTCTATGTTATTGTGAAGGGAAATGGCTGAGTGATTGTCCTGTAGAATTTAAGCCTTTTTTGTGCCGTCGATATGTAGATGATACATTTTTACTTTTCAAAAATTCAGATCACATAGACCAGTTTTTAGATCATTTAAATACAAATCATCGTAACATGAAATTTACGAAAGTAAATTAACAGGATGATACTTTTCCTTTTCTCGATGTCTTGGTCTCTCGGAAATATAATACCTTTGAAACTTCAGTATTTCGAGAAAAAAAAACACACGTTTACAGGACTAAGCACTCATTTTTAAGTTCGGAACCAAAAAATCTACAAAATCAATTCGATAAAAATACTGTTATATAGATGTTATCATGGATGTTCAATTTATCTGGGGTTTCTAGAGGAAGAAAATTTTCTAAAATTATTTTTTATCAACAATGGGTTCCCTCAAAACGTCTACTACAATCAAGCCAAAAAGTGTTTAGGTAAAATTTACAGTAAAAATCTAACAATCAAACGGTCAGTAAGAAAAAGCTATATGTATCCTTTCCGTACTATGGATATGTTTCGGAAAGATTAAGAACAGAGATTATGAGTGTTGTGGGAAAGTTTTATCCACACATAGATTTAAAAAAATTTTTTACTAACAAGCTCTCACTTGGCTCATTTTTCATATATAAGGGGAGTCTGCCTACTCCCTTGTGTTCCGGTGTCATATACACTTTTCAATGTGCACTCTGTAATGAGTGCTAGACTAGAAGCACATCTAGACAGCTTCAGTGTAGGATTTTGGAGTACACTGGGATATCGGTACGAACTAATATACCTTTAAGCAGGAAACCAATTTCAGATATTTATGACCACACATTTAAAACTGGTGATGCCCTTTCTAAAGAAAATTTCAAAATTGTACACAGACTTAGTAGCATCAGCCAACTGAGAATCTTGGAGTCTCTATACATTTTTAGGACAAAACCCAGCTTGAATGAGGGCTTACCTGTTCAGTTGCCGGCGAACCATTGATCCGTTTGGTCTGTGGGTTGCTGTTGTGGATGGGTGGTCATCGTCTCCTGCGGGTGACTAGGTATATTAGTTATTGAGTCTTTTATATAGTTATATGTGTAATAAGTCTTTTGACAGTAAACAGAGTAATGAAAAACTTGAACTTCCTCATTCTTGTTCCTGTTTTCCTGAGGCTAAACTAACTAGTTTAGCTTTTCGATCTCGTGAGATTAAAGATCTGTTGAGGGACCTTGATGCTTATGGAGGTGTAGACCCAAATGGTATTTTTCCTTTGTTTTTTATAAAGACTGCAGATTTCTTAGCTCAAAAGTTATCTGTTATTTTGCGCAAGTTAGCAAGAAGAGGAGCTTTTAGCACTTGTTGGAGAATTGTTAAAGTTACTCCTCTATGTAAATGTTTGTGGTAGCTCAAGTCCCACTGATTACAGCCTAATTTCCATAACTCCCATATTATCTAAAGTCTTTGAACATCTTCTGGCAAAACGTTTTAATAGGTTTGCTGAAGGTAATCATCTACTCCCTAGTTTACAATTTGGTTTTCATAAAGGCCTTGGAGCATGTGATGCCCTTCTTACAATATCCAATGCTGGAGAGAAATCCCTTGATAGGTGATCAGAAAGTTCGTATGATTGGCCTTGATTTTAGCGCTTCCTTTGACCGTGTTAATCAGGAGGCCCTTGTTTACAAACCGAAACAGTTGGGAGTGGGTGGGTCGTTTCTTAGCATTATTATTGATTTTTTAAGTAATAGATCTCAAAGAGTTGTTGTTGATGGGCCCCATAGTGATTATAGGAATGTGATACCCGGTGTTACACAGGGTAGTGTTCTTGGCCCATTACTTTTCATACTATATACACATGACATGTGGTTTTGCCTAGAAAACAAGCTTGTTGCATATGCATATGATGCTACTCTCTTTGCATCAATTCCATCCCCTGAATGTAGATCTGGGGTTGGCGAATACCTTAATAGAGATTTAGCTAGAATTAGTGCATAGTGCAAATTATGGTGTATGAAGTTGAATCCTAACAAAACTCAAAATATGATTGTAAGAAGGTCAAGGACGGTGGCTCCTCAACATCCGGATCTCAGTATTGATAATGTTTCTTTAAATTTGTATGACTCTTTTAAGATTTTAGGTGTGATTCTCGACAGCAAATTTACTTTTGAGAAACATATGAGGTCTGTGTCTTCTTCAATTGCACAAAAAATAGGCTTATTGAGAAAGTCTTTCAAGATTTTCGGTGATCAATCTATTCTGAAGAAGTGTTTTAATTCTTTCATTTTACCTTGTTTTGAGTACTGTTCTCCTGTGTGGTCTTCAGCTGCTGATTCTCATCTTAATTTGTTGGACAGAAACTTACGGTCTATTAAATTTCTTATTTCTTATCTAGATATTAATCTCTGGCACCGTCGTTCAATTAGTTCGTTATGCATGTTGCATAAGATTTTTCATAACTCTGACCATCCTTTACATTCAGATCTCCCTGGACAATTCTATCCTGTTCGTAATACTAGGCAGGCAGGTAATTCTAATAGCCAGGCCTTCTCCATCATGAGGCTCAATACTATGCAGTACTCTAGAAGTTTTATTCCAGCTGTTAGCAAGTTGTGGAATGATCTTCAGTAGAACTTCAAAAGTTTAAAGTTGGAGCAAAAGCTTTTTTGTTGACCAGGTGGACATGAGTCTTTTTATAGTTTATTTATGACATATTTGTTTTTGATGTTGTTAATAGTTTATATGTGACATGTCTGTTTTGACGTTGTTACCTTTTTTAGAATGATTTATTGTTAATCTGTTTTTTTTAATTTATTTATTTCCTTATTTCCTTTCCTCACTAGTCTATTTTTCCCTGTTGGAGCCCCTGGGCTTATAGCATCTTGCTTTTCAAACTAGGGTTGTAGCTTGGATAGTAATAATAATAATAATAATAATAATAATAATAATAATAATAATAATAATAATGATATGGTTTTATGTT
Organism: Palaemon carinicauda; assembly: GCF_036898095.1. Classification (NCBI taxonomy): domain Eukaryota; kingdom Metazoa; phylum Arthropoda; class Malacostraca; order Decapoda; family Palaemonidae; genus Palaemon; species Palaemon carinicauda. The sequence continues at coordinate 22,430,827 of NC_090729.1, read as the reverse complement.
CTTGATTAGTTTGATTTTAGAGCTAGTTGGGCAGTTCTAGGAAGTATAACTTCCTAACTATGTACTTAGGAGGATTTTTATTAATTTTATTAATTTAACATAGCGATAATTACAATACGCTGAGGATGACATAAGTTATGTCGAAGGTACGAAATAAAGATAATGATAGCAGCATTGACTATTTCATTTCTACTTATATATATATATATATATATATATATATATTATATATATATATAATATATATATATATGCTCTATATGTTATAATCATTATTGTTATTATTATTATTATTATTATCATCATTATTATTATTATTATTATTATTATTATTATTATTACCAGGTAAGCTACAATCCTAGTTGGAAAAGAAGGATGCTATAAGCCAAGTGGTTCCAACAGGGAAAATAGCCCAGTGATGAAAGGAAAAAGAGAAAATAAAATATTATATGAGTAACATTAAAATAAAAATCTCCTATATAAACTATAAAAACATTAACAAAATAAAGAAGAAAAGAAGTAATATATTATAGTTGGCTCTAATGTACCCTCAGGCAAGCGAACTCTAACTCAATACAGTGGAAGACTAATTGTACAGAGGCACTACCCAAGAATAGACAACAATGGTTTAATTTTTGAGTGTCCTTCTCCTAGAGGAGCTGCTTACCATAGCTAAATAGTCTCTTTTACTCTTAACAAGGGGAAAGTGGCCACTGAACAATTACATTGCAGGAACCTCTAGAGAGGAGAAGAATTGTTTAGTAAACTGTGCTATCAGGTGTACGAGGACATAGGAAAATATGTAAAGAATAGGCCAGGCTATTCAGTGTGCGTGTGTAGGCAGAGGGAAAATGAACCGTTACTAGAGAGAAGGATCCAATGTACTACTGGCTGGCCAGTCAAAAGACTCATAACTCTACCGGTAGTGTATATATATATATATATATATATGCGTGTATATATATATATATATATAAACACACACACACACACACATATATATATATATATATATATAAACACACACACACACACACACACACACATATATATATATATATATATCACCTTCCATTGTTAAGTTCATCTCATACATATACTATTTTGTTTTGCAAAATCGTTATCAGAGTGAAACAATTAAACAATGAAAATATAGAATATGAAAAGAGGAATATGAATACCAAAGGAGCACAATTGTAATCACCTTAAAGGGTCAGCATGATTTTGAGTAATATGAAAGAGGAGGGCCAAACCCATTTGTTTTTTAGGAATCTCTCGTTAACGGATTGATTATAATGATAGGAAAGGGTGACGCATTTTAATGAACCTTTTACGTCGAGTGGGGAAAAAATAGGTCAGACAAAGTTGGTAATGCACTGTGGACAGCCACCGAACAGTGATGAACAGCTCTCGATTAATGACATATGGGGATGGTTCATTCAGTAGTTAATAACTTGTTATAGGATTTAGGATAAAGGCAAATATAAAATTATTAATGAAGTCTTCACTACTCGCGTACATAAACAAGGACCTCAGTGACAAACGATTTTTTTTTTTCATAATATATATAAACTAAGAAATAGTTATGGTTTAAATATGTTGCAATAAGTTTAAATAATAAACAACATGTATAATGTTCACAAATGCTATGAAAAATAATAATAATAATTAAAAAGAAATAGGCAAGGAAAATCAGTCTTTAAAGAAACACGAATACAACGGCTCTGGCCATTTTCTAAAAAACATATGTCAATCGTATGCTATGACTGGTAAGACCAGAGTCTCCACCATCACCAATCTGCAGTGGAAAATGTAGCGATAAAAATTGCCAAATTCCAAACGTAAATATTGACATGTCTGAGGCCTTTGGCCTATATTGGACTAGAAATTAATACATTTCTTTGGGAAATATATATATATATATATATATATATATATGTGTGTGTGTGTGTGTGTGTGTGTGTAGATATAAACTTTGATCACCCGTTTAAGTAATTTACATTGATAGCATAACTGACAGTTAAATGTTATACTGCAAAAAAAATGGATTTTTGGCATTTGGTCAAGAAGTCTTTGAGAATGTGGTTATCAAATTTGTAGGTTGCTGAAAGAAACGTCAACAGACAGACAGACAGCAAAAATACTTTAATCTCTAATCAAGCCTGCCCATCTACTTCCTCCCTAAAGACTTGCCAATCCCCACTAATCTTTATTCTAGTTGATAGATTATATTTTGATAAAATTTTGCATTACATACATTATATAAATGAAGATTATTCCATTCTGTTTACCGTTCCCTGTTGATTAAAATGGTCCCAGAGATTCAAGACAGGGATCATTTCTCTTTGATAGCTCTTTTTGGGGGGCATAGGGCTGACGTAGCCTAACTCATCAAGCTCTCTATATACATTCGCCGCTGAGATGAAACCCGTGTTACTCCACGTTTGAAAAAAAATTGGATTAACCAGGAGTGGGTTCTTACTTTTACAAGTACATACTGGAATGGAAAGGATTTTCTGCTCGCATAAGAGATTTAAAATATGCTATATATAAATAGTATGATAGCAACAGTAGTTTCCCCCATCTTATGCCCCTTTTCTTATCATATTTTTATTTTCGTTTTCTTTACGTCAAATCGCCTGATGACGTAATAAGCAGGTGACATAGCTCCACCTACGTACGAGATTAGAGGGAAAGTAAGGAGACATTATATCTCTTAGCTTTGTTGCTTACATCGGAGGAAAGATATTATTTTTCTAAGCTCCTTGTAAGTCTCTCATTGAAAATAAGTTCTCTTGGTATTTGTTACAGACTCCTTTGCGGATTCCAACTTCCATGGCCATCGCCCTGCTGTCTATAGCAACCAATACCTTTTCTTCTATATTAACATCCTCTAGGCCCATTGACTGGCACGTTTGGCTCATAAACTGCTCTATGATGTCATGATCCCAAGCATTAATGTATGACCATGTATTCTGCTGACATTGACATGACCAACATCAAGACAGCCAGGTCTGGGATTTTGAAAACCAAACAACTATTCTGGAAATGAATATGATATATTTAACATGTAATACCACACTCAGGTCATTTATATTACTTTCATGTTATTGCCTCAATATTCTGACG
>NC_090729.1:22415198-22422698 GCF_036898095.1 Palaemon carinicauda | reverse complement strand
TGAAATATATATATATATATATATATATATATATATATATATTGTAACTATCTTTCCATACTAATTAATCCAAGTAGTAATCTATAAGAGTCAACTAACCTCCAAGCATAGAAATGCTGCTGAGGTAACCGTAGGTACTTTGTATTCCTACACGAAATCATCCGATATTCCATTTCGCCTTGTCCGGTTTGGGAATTGAATGCCGAGAGAGAGAGAGAGAGAGAGAGAGAGAGAGATTTGGAAGAAAAATCAAGTGTCATGAATCACAAGTACGAGCGATTGCATCTGAAAAGAAGGAAATAGTCACTGGAAAACCATTCTGACAAAATTCTCATATCTATTTCATCATAAATCCCTACAAGATTAATTCTTATCATGAATTTTCACTCAGGAAGAGAATGTAAATGAGAATGGAGCTTTCATGAAGAGCGAGAATAAAGTGTAAGAGATTTTAGTATCTAAAGGACCCTAATGAGGTTGGATATGCGAGGGACGATAGAGGCTCTGCCAATAAAGAAGCGATGCCAGACTACGAACTTTCAACAGAGTAGTAATATCATGAGTCCTTATCACTGTTCCTTTAGTGAGCATATTAAAATCTCATGAATATCGATCACTTTGTAGATGAAATTCAATGTCTCTGTGTGAACACACGGGCATTCTTTTGCAAATTTATACAAGTACAAAAGCGTGGGTGATTTATTTTCTGATATGTATATTGTTTAATGGTATGGATGTTTATTTATTAAAGTGCAGTAATCAAAATCATAGTTTTCAATATCGCAGTTTGATTGCTATCTAAAAGTGGAGCAAGTCAAAAGGACTATTAAATTATAACATTTAAAAGCTTCAGCTGTAGCCATTTAATCAAAATAATAAAATAAAATAGAAAAAAAAGGCAATGACGTCAAACAAACTCTAATTTTATGCATTTGAAAACGGACAATATAATCTAGCTCTTCATCGAACTGTGTCATTTCATGAGATTCATTCTATTTTATCTCATCCTCTTTAAATTCAACATCCTTTCAAGAAAGAGAAATAGTCCATTGCATTGATTTGTATCTGGTTCTTATCTCTAAATATAACAAAGTTCATTTATCGGAAAAAAACGGATTTTGAGCGAAGCGAAAAATCTATTTTTGGGTGAGATGGCCATGTCGTCCTCATGGAAGTTCCTATAGGGTAGCTTCCTAGGGTATATTACAACTACGGCGATATTCCCAGAGAATTTACCTTAAGGTACCCAGAATTCTAACTCCTGGAGCGAATATCCCTAATGAAAGGGATATCGCGACATATCAGAGGATGTATTCTTGACACGCCACATGGCAATCTGCACCCCAAACAGAGATAACACTTCGAAGGGGTCAATTAGCAAGAAAACGAAAACAAGAAAGAAAAAGGAGAGCCGTTCCCAAGGCTCCCTCTTCTCCCGTTTCGTAAGCGTGCATTGTGCCGATCCTGGCGCCATCTGTATTCATTGTAGCGATACACGAGGTGCTACAGATACTGTATGTAGGGAGGGGTCCTACAGCCCTTTCATAGAAAGGGAAGGGCAGGTCCCATCAGGAGTACATGGCCATCTCACCCAAAAATAGATTTTTCGTTTCGCTCAAAATCCGTTTTTTGGGCTCAATCCATGTCGTCCAGATGGAAGTATACCAGAGCATTACTTTATCTGTGGATTCTCAGGACGTGCCGTACTCCCTGGAGGTATTTCCCCGGTCGACTAGACCTAGAGACCTAAGATGTTACCGTTATACATCTTTTCAACTAACCATAAACCATGTTAGAGCTTCCCTCCCCCTACAGGGAAGAGTCCTACTAGACTCTGGAAAAGTCTCGAAGAGTACATATACTTTTGTATGAATACCAGACAAGCCAATATAGTGGTCTCACCCTATATTAAGTAAAGCATAGTTTGTAAAGAGCCACTGGGTCAATATGAAATATCGACCAGTTCTCCGCTCAATACTTGTATTGGACAAAGGTTTATATCCGCATAGGAGGAAACTTGTAAATCCGCCACCGTCCCCTTATGGGATGGAGTCCTCCCGCTAAGGGAAAGCATAAACCAATGCAACATTAGCTTGCACAAAGGAACAATCTATTATAATTATCCCAGATAAATATTCATAGAATGAATGCTCAATTATACCAATAAATTGACACAGGTGAAGGAGACGCAAGGTTCTCAAGAACAAGTTTATTGACAGACAATAAATAGACAGGTTAACAACAATTATATATATATATATATATATATATATGTATATATATATATATATATATATATATATATAAGAAGAGGATAACCAAAACTTTAAGCATAAGTATGATAGTAAACAGAACTTGTTTATCTGAAAGAAAAAACATTATTCCCACTTTTAACATACCGAGGTATCAAAGTCATAAAAGTCTGTATTACTAATCAGTCACATTAGCGTTAGAAACGCTCGGCACACATGTCTGCACGTATGCTAGGTTCACCTTTGGATGTGGAACAGTCAACGTGGGTAACTCAGTGCCCTCACTTAGTTTGTAGCACAGTATGTAACTACACACTCACCCTGGAATTAATCGTCCCAATTAAAACCACTGTTCCTCGCAGAGTTAAACAGCAGGGTTAACGACGCAACCCACTGCAACCACAGATCTCTTTAGCTGCTCCACTTGCTTCGCATAGTGGCGAAAGAACACTCTGGAAGACTTCCAGCCAGTGTATGAACGAAGATGTTCAAAATCCATACAATTAAAGAAATTTAAGGATGAGGCAACTTTCCTCGGATCGTGACCTGCGGGTGTACTGTCAGGATCCGCTCTGCGAATAAAATATATGATTTTCGCCCTGAGTTGATTCAGAGATAAATTTGAGCCTGATGTTTCTCCCCTGAATAGTTGACCACCCTTGAAGTCTGAAGTTCTACGAAGAGAGACCTTTAGGCATTCTACTGGACATAGAGATGCATCTTCTTTCAGAGGGCAGATTCTCCAGTGACCCCACCTGTTGGTGGGTAACACATTCTTGGCGAGAAACGTGGGATCCGGAAACAGGTTTAGTTCTCCCCCATCCAGGAACTGAACACGACCTGCCTCTCTCTCGAGAGCTACAATCTCACTAACCCTGGCCCCGGACGCGAGTGCAAATAGGAAAATAACTTTCTGGGTCAAATCCTTTAACACACACTCCTCATTGCTCAACAGAGAAGCAAAATGAAGAACTTTGTCTAAAGACCATGAAATGGGCCTTGGAGGTGCTGAAGGTCTGAGCCTAGCACAGGCTTTCGGAACTTTATTAAAGATCTCGTTAGCGAGGTCGAACTGGAAGGCATATAGAATGGGTCTTGTCAAAGCAGACTTACACGCTGAAATCGTGTTAGCTGCCAACCCTTGACCATGGAGGTGGATGAAGAAAGATAAGCAGAAGTCTGTCGAGATCTCCTGCGGATTCTTTGCCTTGACAAAGGCCACCCATTTTCTCCAAGATGACTCATATTGCCTTCTAATAGATTTGCACTTATATTCCTCTAGGAAGTCTATGCTGGCTTTTGAAATCCCGAAACGGTTTCTCACCGCTAGGGAGAGAAAATCATGAGCTGAAGGGTCCGGGTTTTCTGTAACGAAGCGCAGACAGTCGACTTCTGGACTCGCTGGGTCAAAACTGGATCTGGTAGCGTTAGAAACTTCAACTGTGTTTCCAATGCCAGGGGGAACCACACGCTGTTCGGCCACTTGTGGGCCGCTATTGCCGCTACCCCCTTGAAGGATCTCAGTTTGTTGAGGACCCTCAACAGAAGGTTGTGAGGAGGGAACAGATAAATCCTGGACCATATGTTCCAGTCGAGGGACATCACGTCCACTGCTTCCGCTAAGGGGTCCTCGTACGGGGACACGTATAGGGGCAACTTCTTGTTGTCTTTCGTCGCAAAGAGGTCTATCTGCAGTTCTGGGACTTGACTCAAGATGGAGGAGAATGATCGTGTGTCCAGGGACCATTCCCACTCTATCGGTGTGAACCTGGATAGAGCGTCCGCTGTCACATTGCGGACTCCTTGAAGGAGAACTGCCGACAGGTACCACTTCTTCTTTTCCGCCAATCGGAAGATGGCCAACATCACCTGGTTGAGAGGTGGTGACCTTGATCCTTGTTGATTCAAGCATCTCACAACTACCTCGCTGTTCAGCACCAACCCTATGTGGATTGAGTGACGCGGGGAGACTTCCTTTAAGGTAAGGAGCACTGTCATAGCTTCTAGAAAGTTTATGTGAAAGGTCTTGAATAGCTTGGATCAAGTCCCCTGGACTTTTTTCCGATGAGAGTGACCTCCCCATCCCTCCTTCGAGGCGTCTGAGTGAATTGTCACCGACGGGGGAGGTGGCTGAAGAAGAACCGACTTCTTTAGATGTCTGGCTTAGGACCAAGGCCTGAGAAGAGTACGTAGACGAAGCGGAACTGGTCTTCTCAGATCTCTTCGCGCGTTTGATGCATAACTTCTCCAAACTCCTGTTGCATCCTTCAGTTGTGCTCTTAGCACCGGGTCTGTCACCGAAGTAAACTGGAGAGAACCCAGTACTCTCTCCTGTTCGCGTCATGATATCCTATCGGAATCTAGAAGTCTCTTGACAGAACCCTCTATCTCCTTCCTTTTTTTCGCCGGGATGGAGAAACGGTGTGACATTAGGTCCCAGTGGATTCCCAGCCACTGGAACTTTTGAGATGGAGAAAGTCGAGACTTTTTTCTGTTGATCTTGAAGCCTAGATACTCTAGGAACTTCATCACTTGAATGGAAGCTTGCAAGCATTCTGTCTTGGATGCTGCCCACACCAGCCAGTCGTCCAGGTAAGCTACTACCTGAATTCCCTTTAGGCGTAATTGTTTGAGAGCTACGCTCGCAAGCTTCGTGAAGATCCTTGGGGCTATATTTAGCCCGAATGGCATGGCTCTGAAGGCGTATAGTCTTCGTTGTAGCTTGAACCCTAGGTAGGGGGAGAGTCGACGGTTGATTGGAATGTGCCAATAGGTGTCTGACAAGTCTATGGAGACGGTATATGCAGTAAGGTCCTTATGTGTTGCAGTGTTAGCATCTTGAACTTGCAGTTCACTATGAACTTGTTGACTGGCGACAAGTCCAGAATGACTCTGAGTTTTTCCGAGTCTTTCTTGGGAACACAAAACAGCCTTCCTTGGAATTTGATGGACTTCACCCTTTGGATCACTTTTTTCTCCAACAGTTCTTGGATGTACTCCCCCAGAACGGGGGTGGTGTTGGAAAAACCGAGGGCACGGGGGTGGAGTGCTCTACCGGCTCCAGCCCAGTCCATTATTGAGTAGTCTCCCTCCTACCGGCATCATCTCACTTGGACTGCCGTACTGAGGTCATGTCTCCCTGACTGCGACCACCCCTGAATCCCATTCCCCTTGAGGGGTGCCTAGACGAGCCTCTGGCTGCTCCTCTAGGCTTTGCTCGAAAGGAAGTTGACTGCCTTTCGAACGTTGGGTTGAATGCCGGGGACTGTGTCGACACGGCCTGGGGTACCCACTGGAATGTGGTCGGGGTTTGTGCCACCATCTGTGGCACTGAAGGCAATGGCAATTGCTGTTGCTGTTGCTGTCTAAATGGCTTGGCAGGCCGAGACGGTAGCCTAGTCCACATAGTCTTCCTCTATGGTTGGGGATCCTCATCCGGGAAAGACTTTCTCTTGATAGCCAGGCCTCACTTCTGGAGAAGGTTTCTATTCTCTGTGGCGGCCTTATCAACAACTTCTTTGACCAAATCGCTAGGGAAAAGGTCTTTGCCCCAAATGTTGGAGGAGATTAGTTTCCTTGGCTCGTGCCTCACCGTAGCCGAGGTGAACACGAACTCCCTACAAGCTCTCCTAGCCCTGACGAAGCTATAAAGATCCTTCGTCACTGTGGCCAGATGAGTCTTGGCCACTACTATGAACATTTCATGGACCTTGGGGTCACTTGCCATCGTCTCAAGAATGGTCTGAAGAGACATTGAGGCAGCCAGTCTTTCTTTTGTCTCGAGCTCTCTCCGCAAAAGAAAGTCAGACAGCTTAGGGAGGTTCTCACCAAACTGACTTCCGGCAATATCAGCCTCCAACTTCCCAACTGAGAAGGTAAGATGGACGTCCTTCCAGCCCTAGTGGTCCATAGGTAGGGCCAGCGACAAGGGTTTACACCTCTCCAGGGAGGGGCAAGGCTTGCCAGCCTCGACTGCTTTTAATACAGCCGCAAACCCTTTCTGTAAAAAGGGGAAGGCTCTAGTAGGAGTGGACACAAAGGAAGGGAGCTTCTTACTCAATGCAGCTACCTTTGAGTTCGTGAAGCCCTTCTCTTTCATCGAAGATGAAAGCAAAGCTTGAGCCTTAGCATGGTCCATCACTATGACCTCCTTCGGCTCTGTCTCCTCCTTTGAAGCTGGTTCCTTCCTCAGCCAGACATAACAGTCCGGATATGGCCCCTTGCTGGGCCAGAATTCCACCTCCTCTAGGGGAACTGAACCCAACTTATCCGACATGACGATCTTCCCAGTCGTCATCGGCATGTGCTCAGCATATCTCCACGGGTTAGTATCTGAGCACAAGGGAAGGTCTTTCTCATTGAGCCTTTTCCGGGGCCCATGTGATGCTGCAAGCTTCTGCATCTGCAGTTCCATTGCAGCCGCCATCTCATTATTCTCCTTCTGCATTTGTTGGTTCATTCCGACAATGGAGAAGAGGGCCTGTCCCAGCTCTACTGGGAGAGCGGACGATGTTGAGGGAATAAGTTCAGGGATCTGAACCGGAGCAGCCGACACCTCGTCGGCCTCTTCCTCTACAATGTCTGGGGCTTGAACTTCATCATGGCCTCCTGCCAGGAGGTCTTCCTGCAGACGCTCGGACACGTTTGACATCCTGTCGTCCAACTGGATGTCTTGCAAGGCGACCGCGACTTCAGCATCCACCTGGATCTGACCTTCGGGGATCTTTTCTTGGGGCTGGGGAATCACTGCATCAGCTGATGCTCTAGGAGTCTAGGGAAAAGGTAAGCCCTCATCTTCTCACTTGGAAGATAAGGTCCAGAGGTTTTCTTCTTGAAGCCCCTTACCCAGGTACGAAGCTTCTCCCTTGCTATATCCCTTGATACCGCCGTCCTAGGGGAATCAAAAGCCTCAGTAATAAGGTTAGAGCACACGGTACATACCTGAGGGTCCCAATACCGGAGATCACCCTTGGAGACAGCGCATGCTGCGTGCCTCCTACATAACTCATGTCCGCGGAAGGTCTTACTGCGGACGTTGCAGAAAACATTTCCGCACTTTGGATGGTCCTCCTGTAAAGAGAAGAAATTTCCATGAGTATCAAGTGAACTACGTATCACTGGATATGCACAGTTTAGCATAACAAATCAGAAAGGAAAGACACTCACTTGTGTTTCCCGCACAACCAATTGTTGCAGCCTTCCAGATAATAAAATCGTATGGTTTATCTGTCCTGGAGTAACCAATGAA
>NC_090729.1:22407698-22410198 GCF_036898095.1 Palaemon carinicauda | reverse complement strand
TTGTACCGAAGCAATGTTGCTCCGGTTTTTTTTTTTTTATATTTCTGTGTTGCTCGTTTGTATATTTTTTTTAATTATAAAGATATTCTATGGACAATATCCCTATTATATATATATATATATATATATATATATATATATATATATATATATATATATATATATATATATATATATATATATATATATATATATATATATATATATATATATATATATATATATATATATATATATATATATATATATATATATATATATATATATATATATATATATATATATATATATATATATACATATATATATATATATATATATATATATATATATATATATATATATATAAATATATATATAAAATATTGAAATTAGCGAATCTATTATTTTGGTGAAAATTATAATCACTGTTAAAATTATCTTATTATCATGATGATCGAAATTTTATAATTCTAAGATTATCAAAATAATTTGAATTATAATAATACCTTAGAACTATTAAAATTATTATTTTCATTTGAATTATTTTCATCGTTATTTTCTTCGATCTAGGCTTAGAAAATGCCATCAATATACCTGCATCCTTTTTCATTAATTTTTCATAAATTCATCACTTATAATCTTTTATATGACAAAACTTAATCACAACTAGCTAGATAATATTATTTTCGTTTTTGGAATACTTAGAAATAAAGGTTATTTTGAAATGATATATGAGAATAATATAGATCAAATGATAAGGTTTTCCCAAATTACCATTTTTGCAACTCTAAATTGGGTCAAAGTTTTATCGTAAAACCTCTGAATTTCATTGGGTGACCAACACTTACGATATAATGATCGTTTAGGAGTCCTTTTCTCCGGGTAAGTGGACGTTGATGTGATCCTCTCTGCGATTGGAAGGCTCATTTTGGTTTTACTTAAGTTATCAAAGAAAGAAAATATTCATCTCAGAAATATGTTGCTATTATTATTATTATTATTATTATTATTATTATTATTATTATTATTATTATTATTATTATTATTATTATTATTATTATTGTTGTTGTTGTTGTTGTTGTTGTTGTTGTTGTAAACTATTTTTTGCACAATTCATCCATAGTTTTCTCAAATTTTAGCTGCCTTTTTACCATTACCCTGATATTAAGAATACTCGTAATGGATTTACAATCCACGAATCCTGTACCTGATTAGATTTCTTATGGATACGAGTTTAGATTTGATTCTAAAATCTATTTTTCATTACACATAAAGACGCGTTCCTTTTATTTAACATTAACTCAAAGGTCATTCATTTATTCCTTATAGGCTTTTACTAGTCCATTTTACTTGTCTTAATTACATTTGTAGCCCCATTGCCATCCTTCCCTTTCCAATATATATCTATCTCAACTATTTCTTAAACCAGAAAATTATCCCATATACTTATGACCATACCTTTTCTCACCCTCCCATCCATGAATTTAACCTTGCGTTTCTATTTCTCTGTACTACTACAAAATTTAGCAAACTTTTTTTATTGACATTTCTCATCCCCAATTATAATTAATACTTTATTTCCCACGATGGGACATTTCTCCAAATACATTTTTATAAGAGTACATCTAAACTCATTTATTTTTTCATCTTCATACCCATACATTTCTTTGTAACTTGCATTTGCATTCATATCCTATAGTAAAACCATTATTTGCCATACCCATCATATAACTGCACAAGAAGGCATTATAACATGATGGGAAAAAGGGTAAGCAATACTTATGGTTAAAACTAAGAATCCAGATTTCCCTTTATATTTCCAGCAAATTATTAATAATCGACTGTTGTAGAACTTGTAGCAAGTGAATGAAACTCCTAGAAATTTGGCTGAAATAAGCAAGAAAATGTAGTGTGAGAGACAGAAAGACAAAACGGGAATGATTATCTGAGGTTCTCGTGGGCCCTATCCATTAACTTTCAATTAAGCAACAATTTTTCAAAAAGGCTTCCATTCATCTTCACTCTTTTCAGCAGAAATGTGATGAAAAATTTTTCATGAAATATCCGTTCTGATATAGTTTATTGTAATTTTTTTTTATATATCTTTATAAATTAGCATATGTGAATATCCCAGTAGCTGCAAGTAATATAACTAATTGGATAATGCTTGGTCAACTTGAATTACTTTTTATTCGGTATCCGGCTAATGACTAAAGTAAAAAGTTCGTCAGTGAAGTGGTTGCAGAAGCTAAGGTGAACGTGAATTCATTACTGTTGAGAAAGAACAAAAATATTGTGTATCGTGTTGGATATTCAGTGAAAAGACATTCAAACTTTCCCAGAACTCTTACAGGGATTTCATAATTTATGCACCAGAAATATCCTTGAGTTATAGATGTCTTTATTTTATTTAACCTAATAATTGCAAGGTATGAGTTCGGTTATGTGATTTATAAAACTGGAGTAGGAATAAAGATTTGAAACTTTGCTCTCATATAACTGCCAATAACTTTCCTAT
>NC_090729.1:22380198-22402698 GCF_036898095.1 Palaemon carinicauda | reverse complement strand
AGAAGCTACCTGATGGATATAGTGACCAGGAACTATCAAATAATTTTATAGTATTCTTTAAGAAACGAAATTGAAAACATAACCTATTCATTTGTAAATACTCAACATCCGATTAATGATACACCAGAGACACAGACAAAATTAATCCGATTTAACAACATTACACAAGATGACATCACCAGAATTATTAAGAGAGCAAAGAAAACAAATTGCGCGATAGATCCTATGCCAATATCTGAAGTAATTGGAGAGAGAGACTTTTCTAGTCTAGCCAAAATAATAATGAGAATAGTAAATGCATGCATTGATGAATCTAAGTTTCCTAAATCTGAGAAAGTGGCTATAGTCGCACCAGTTTTCAAAAATGCACTGGACTACCAGGAATTAAGCTCATATATACCTATTTCAAATCTATCCCTTATCTTAAAAGTGCTTGAATATGTTATTCCTGAACAACTAGTCAGCCATTTAGAAGTAACAGAAGCTTTGCCTGACCACCAATCTGCTTACAGAAAACTATACTCTACGGAGACAGCCATTTAGAAGTAATAGAAGCTTTGCCTGACAACCAATCTGCTTACAGAAAACTATACTCTACGGAGACAGCCATCTGCTCTGTAAATATGCTAGAGATGATGGATGAAAATAAATGTTGTATCTTAATACTGCTCGATCTTAGTGCAGCTTTTGATACAGTGGTGCATGAACTGCTACTAAATGATCTTGTACCAACCGTGTTTCACACAATTGTACATAATTCCTTTTGTATATATTATGCTTGTATCTTCGCTCTTCCCTCGCACTAAAACGAACATGAAAATTCATGTCTGGTTTTTCCTCTATGATATTGTCTGTCTTGTGAACTTGTCATGTCCTGTTGCCTTGAGGTTTTGTATACAAGGAGAGTGTTCCACAATAATGTAACCCTGTCGTTTCCAATCTGCCTTTGAGTTCACACCCTTACTCGGCGCCGTCACAATCTACGGTCCATCGGCATTGAAGATCAAGCCTTCGAATACCTAAAAGACTACTTAGTTGGTAGAAATTACTGTGTGCAAATTGGAAACTCTTATCCATCATATGAACCCTTAAACAGAGGGGTACTCCAGGGGAGTGTGCTTGGCCCAATCTTATTCTGCATCTATACTATTGGTCTATCGATATTGCTACAAAGGCATGGCGTGAAGTTTAAACTATCTGCAGATGACACACTATTTTACTTTTCCATAAATGATATACATGATACTACTGAAACTCTAAACCGAATCTTTGATAGTGTTAGAGAATGGATGACATTTAAACAACTAAAATTAAATGATAACAAAACTGAATTCATGGTGGTGGGCAAGAGGAACAGCGTGAGAAACCTATGTGATATTCAAATGAACATAAATAATGACTCTGTGCCGATATCTAGTAAAGTTCTAGATCTAGGTGTATTTCTTGACTGTAACCTGTCTCTAAATGCCCAAATAAATATCGTAATAAAAACTGCTGGTTATCTTCTAAGAAATATTGCGTATATAAAAAAGTACCTGGACGAAAATTCTGTAAAGAAACTTGTAATAAACTGTGTTATTACCAGGATTTACTACTGCAAATCTATCTACTACAATTTACCACAAGTGCAACCTAAGAAATTACATAACATAATAAACAGAGCAGCAAGACTGATGAAAAGTGTCCCAACTAGACAAAGGATCACCCCCCTATACTAATCGATTTACACTGGCTGTCGATTAAAGCGAAAATTGAATTTAAAGTATGTACAATAACCCACCAAGTTATCAGAACCGTGAGTCCAAAATACTACAGAGAATTGCTACATATTGCGCAGCCAACAAATCGTGTCAACACGAGAATAGTTACAGATGGCTTCAAACTGTTGGAACCTAGATTTATGTCCACTTTAGGCTCCAGAGTCTTTAAATATGCGGCCCCGAGACTATATAATAAGCTCCTACGAAACGCTCGAAAGATTAAAGACATTAAGGCTTTCAAGAGGAAACTGAAAACTTTCTTATTCCATGAGTCTTTTGACAGTGTGATGATTTAACAGTAAATAAACAATACGCGATATGAAATGTTAAATACTCTGAACGAACAAGGTATAACAACAGTGGAGATCCTGTAGAGAGTGGGGTTCCCTTGCCGTATGGGACCGGAAAAGCAGCCATCAAAAAAAAAAAAAATAAATAAATAAATAAATAAAAATAATAATTATAATTACATACCTACAGTATTTGTTTCTCTTCCTAGAAATAACAAGACAATTTGTATAATTGAAGTCCTTGACTTAAGACAATTTTTATTTGGCATTTCAGGATTAACATTGCATTCATCATATCACACTTCTATTTCTTACACGAAAACTTTAAAACACTCTGGATAAAAATCCAACCTTACTTTCTGTGTCAATTGAGTACACCTTTCAACGTAAAACTAGAGCTTTTTTTTTTTCATTTTGAGAAGAGATACCCAACTATTTCTTTTCATCCTCCATCAGCTTAAGTAATTAGTCTCTTGCTCCAGTTCCATTTCTTAAGAATTCTCCACAAGTCACCGAAGATTATTTTAGTCCCAGTCCCTTTTTCTGTTGGAACTCAAATTTTATGTATTTTTTGAGAAACTTCCCCATCATTTCAGCGTTTTTCCACGAAGAGTTAGTGCATATCAGTTGATGGTAATTTCGTTCCGATAACGTCCTTTGGAAAGTTTGTTATAGGAATCCAAAAGAGTGGATGTTTCAGTTTTTCGTGAAGCCAACAGAATTATCAATTTTATCTTTTTGAATGTTATATGAACATGAAATAATATCATGGATTTTTTTTTTTACAAAGAGCTCCAAACGCGTTTCCAGGCTGGTTTCTTTAAAGGGATGTCAATAGATTCTATTAATCATAATACACTTCCCTGAACTTGGGATCCACACCCCCGTGATTTGCAGAAATGCTGACGTGAGCTACAAACGTTGATGCATTTCATACCGTAACCTTTAAGCACTCGTTAATTAGCTTGGTGAAAAAAACTTCCAGTGAATTATTTTACTTGAATATTTAAGTAATTGCTTCAGTTCCAACTGATATGAAATTTAAATGCTTTTGCTAATAGAAATACTTAAAACAGATGCTTAAGCACAAGTAAATGCTTACACGTTATCAGGAATTACTGTATTTCCTTTCCTATGAATAAAACATAGCAATTGGTTTGCTTTACAGCAATTGCTTAGAAAAGTTTAAGGCAGCTCACTAGGTGCTTGAAACTTCTGCAAACTGGACCTTCAAACACTCGTTAATTAGCTTGGTGAATAAAACTTCCAGTAAATGATTTTTCTTGAATTTTTAAGCAATTGCTTCAGTTCCAACTGATTTAAAAATTTAATGCTTTTGCTAGTAGAAATGCTTCGGACAGATGCTTAAGCACAAGTAAATGCTTACACCTTATCAGAAATATCCGTATTTCCTTTCCTATGAATAAAACATAGCAATTGCTTTTGCTTTACAGCAATTGCTTTTGCTTTACAGCAATTGCTTAGAAAAGTTTAAGGCAGCTCACTAGGTGCTTGAAACTCCTGCGAACTGGACCTGATGACATTTTTCAAGAAAGTTGCTAAAAAGGTCCATGTATGGATAAAATTACCCTAATTTGAAAATTTAATAAGAATATATGGTCAAGAGAAACTGTCTGAAATCATCATTTTCCATATGAAATAGGATCAATTAACTGATTCTTAAGGATTCCAAAATTTCAAATCATGGATATGAATATCTAAATACCAGTAAAAAAAGTGTATTCATTAATGTACAATCCACTTTCAATTCCGAAGTGTTCACTAGAATTGAAGTTCAAAGACCAGGGATATTGCGTTATATGACTAGTGTTTTGAATAACTCTTACTTCCATAACGTAATGAAGAATCTCTGATAATAGTAATAACTTTATTTTGCTTGTGGTCGAAAGGTATCCTTTGCAAACTTGGTTAATGACTCCAATGAGAAGTGGAGTCAATTAAGGAAAGTCGATACGATGAAATACTTTGCATAGAAAGCATGATTAGTGAAAGGTGTCCTGGCCAACTAGATTTAAAATTTTGCAATATGAAGGAAGTATGGATATTGCAAAAATTCCAGGAATAGAGGTAATACTTGCATTTGAAATTTTGTCAGGACAAAGCTAATTTCTGGGGATGAAGGGTTTCCGTTTGAAATGGAAATAAATGCTAACATAGAGTAAGACCGTTGTGCATATGCAGCAGGTCAGATGTTCTGCAGACGATTAGGGGAGATAAAAAGGAAAGAAATCAGAGAAGTTTTTAAAAATAATTGGTTTTAGGTTAAACTCTAAATAATACCTTTTGATAAATTTTCTTCGACGTAAATTATATGTAGGTTCCAAGAAGCATTTGTATAATAATTCGTACATACCGCGCTGAAGATTATTTCACAAGCTGATATATAGTTAATTTGTTTCCATATTATTAATAATATTAGTTGTTTGCTCGTGCTTGATGATTTCTATATGTTGTAATCGAATGAGTTTTAGCCTTTGAAGTTCCACTGAATCAACTGTCTGATTAGGAGATCATTCCACAATCTCGTCATAGATGGAATGAATGTTCTAGAATACAGTATAGTATTGAACGCTATGATAGAGCAAGCAAGACTGAGATAATTGATTGCATACCTAGTACTACGTACAGGATGTAACATTCTTGGAAGATCTGAATGGAATGTATTGTCAGAATTAATGGGAAAATCTTATGCCTCTTGCACAGAAAAAAAAAAAATAGATGGCAACGCATGAGATTAATATCCAGATCAAGAAAATGAAATTTAAAAGTATAAATTCTTGTACAACAAATTGAGATGAGAGTCGGTGGCTGGAGATCCTGACAGAAGAACAATACTTAAAGAAAAAAGATAGAAATCAAAGCATTAAAATATTTCATCAGAATAGAACGATCAACAAAAATCTTTAATGACGTTCTCATTACGCCAAGATTTTGTGTCAAAGAAAAAAAATTACTATTAGGAAGAAATATTTGAATTCTTTCATTTTACTTTCTTTCGAATATCATTCTCCTGTCTGGTCTTCCACTGCTGATTCTCAGCTTAATTTTTGGACCAAAATCTAGTTTAATAATTTTTTTTCTTCATCCGGATATTAATCTCTTGCACTGTAATTCAGTTAGATATTTATGAGAGTAGCATAAGATTTTTCCACTGATTCCGACCACCCTGTTAGATCTTTTATGTGGTACTAGGTATGCAATTATTTCAAATAGTCTAAATACTTGACTGTATTCTAGAAGTTTTATTCCAGCCATTTTCAGGTGGTGGAATGATCTTATTAAGACAGTTGATTTGTGAAACTTCAGAAGTTTAAACTTGCAAAGAATATATGTAAGTTAAACAGGCTGACATGGGTCATACTCTGCAATGACTTGAAGTAACATTACTATTTTAGGATATTTCATCTTCTCAATCCATTACTTTTCATATAGTTTAATCCGTATTTCTTCTCCTCACTGGGCTATTTGTCCCTCTTGGAACCCTAATGGGGCATATAACATCTTGTCTTATTAACTAGGATTGTAGATTAGATAATAATGATAATAATCTTCTCTGTATCATTGAATTCTGCCATTAATTGAGTAAACGTCCAAGTTGAGTATGTAATGCAAAGTTGGCATTTCGGAATAAGAAAAATGGTTATCATCTACACGTTTAGGGAGGCAATGCTATTCTGGCTCGTGAGTAGGACAGACGAATTTACATTGGCCGTCTCCAAGTCCATGAGCAGAGCAAGTAATGACGTACGTGGTGCACTGAATTCTCATTACCTGAGATGCTTCCCAGGAGGGAATGGTTCTCAGCCAAGCAATCTCCAGCTCATTTATAGGTAGAGAGCTGCCATCCTGTTCTGCGTCGACAAGGCTCTGATTGGCTGAAGCGATCACTGGGCTGGAATCTGTGCTAAGTAAGCAGCTTGTTCGCTGATCAGAGTTGTTTAAGTTTGGAATGTCTTGTTCGGTATTTGTTCATAAGATATGGTTCCTGGAACACGAGAGGAGCAATAACATCTCAAGGGTAGTGTTGAGTGATGGTTTTCCTCGCTGTATGAAGAGAGCTTCAAGAATCCTAGGTCTTCTACTGTCAGAAGCACTGCCGATGATCTTAGTGCTCCTAACAATCTCCTCTCATTTCATGTTGTGGTTATGCACATGAAGGGCATGAGCTCTTATAGCCCCTTGCTAGACAATGCAGGACAGTCTATTAGACAGCCGTATAATGGCTGTTCCTATATAGTTTCTTGGGAATCCTGAAGCTGGGCATAGGTAGGAATAAATCACATTGGATTTCCTAAGGAAGTCCTGGATCGGTGGAGATGAGTTGTTCTTTATGATAAGGGATCTCGTCTTGGCTGTCTGGTTGTGGACTGTGAATTTGATCTTGGTGTACATATCTACAAGGAAGACATGGTTGGTGACAATATCTCTCACTGTTTTTCTAGTTCTTTTGGTACGCTATGCATGTACCCATTGTAGTATAATCTAATAGTGATGGTGTTGTCATCGGTTAGCTGGTCACCCCAGTACCGAGAGTCAAATGCTAACTTGACCTTGCGGTTTACTTGCTTATTGGCATAACCATTATTCATAAGTACCTAGGTGATGCATTCAAGTTCTACATGCATCTCGACCTGGGAATACAATATGTGAGGGCCTTACAGATTTAGGCCTTGATCGAAGAGACCTTATATGTGGCAGAACATTCACTTTCCCAGTGTAGGTATAATCTAAGGTTGGTGGGATTGTTGTAGACATGATTGCTGTAACCTGAAGAGTTCTAGGAGGTGAGGACACCCAAAAAGGGAAGTCGACCATCGTTGCTGTGTTCCACAGAGAACCTAAGGGAACTGCAATCTTCAAATGTCATACAGCGAGTCTCCATATCCTGGGGGGAGGCAGCCATGAAGAAGTTATTGTCAATGTACCTCACGTACACATCAGGTCAATGTATGCATGAGAAGACCATCTCTTCAACAAGTTCCACGGGAGCCCTTCGCCAGACCATCCTTCTGTATGCACCTATGGCCACTGTGGGTGGTGAAAGGGACCTTCCTTGTACATATTTCAAGGAGGGTGAAGAGAGCCTCCTTGGGGATGTTCAGATGGTAAGTGGCCTTTGGGCACTGAGTAATGATAGGCCTGAGTGGGTTGCCACTCTTATGGGTCTTGACAATGGCTCTGGTTACTTGTATGGCTGACATCAAGACCCATATGAGTCGCAACCCACTGAAGCTTATCATTAGCCACTGCCAGTAACCCCCCTTCCTTACCACCTGGTGAAGAAAATGAATAGTATCCTTACTCTTTATATTCCTAGCAGGTATATTGTTGCCTCACCCACCAAATTCCTCTTTAACCTGACGAGTTCACCCAGCACTAGCACCTTTTCTTCCCTTGACATACTATAAAACCCCATTTAGCCAATGATCCTGTTGGAGAGACGATTGTCCTAATATTGGGAAGTTTAGAGTGATCCTTCTAACCTGATTCTGAACATATGCAAGGATTCCTTCCACACCCTTCTTGAAATTTGTGCCAGGAATGCCCCTTTCACCACCCACATGGGCCACATGTACATACAGAAGGATGGTGTGGCGATGGGCTCCTCCCATGGTGTGTTCTTCGCCAATTTCTATATAAGAGTTGTCGAAGAGAGGGTCGTCTCAGGCATACGTTGACCTGATGTGTTATGTACATCGACAATGCCTTCTTCATGACTCTCTCCACCCAGGATATTGAGACTCTCCACAGGACGTCTTGAGAGTGTAGTTCCCTCAGGTTCACTGTGGAGCACAACAATGATAGTCAACAACCTTTTTTGGATGTCCTCATCTCGCAGAATTCTTTGGGTTAAAGCACAGGTGTCTACAGCAAGCATACTAAATTGGCTTATGCCTCAAGCGGAAAGCGAATGTCCTGCTAGGTATAAGGCCTCTATAATCAAGGCCTCCCTCTGTAGGGCCCTCACACATTGCTCGTCCTGAGCTGACACAAATGAAAACCTTTATCGTATGACCAAGGTACTTGTAAATAATAGTTATTCTAATAAGCAAGTAAACTGCGAGGTCAAGCTAGCATTGGACACTTGGTACCAGGGTGACTAGTGAATGGAAGACTACACCATCCCCATCAACTTATACTACAAAAAGTACATGCATAGAGAATACCAAAAGGACCAAAAAAGCAGTGAGAGACATCGTTATCAACCATGTCTACCCTGTAGATATGAACACCAAGATCAAGTCCACAGTTTTCCACCAGACAGCAAAGACGAGGTCCCTCCTTATGAGGAACAACCCAGCTCCACTGATTCAGGACCTACTTCTGCCAATCAGACCGTAGCCGACATAAAACAGGATTGAGGCTCACCACCTATAGATGAGCAGGGAGACAGCATCTCAGCCACTGAGTATTCACTGCACCACGTACATTATTACTTGCTCCACCCACCGACCTGGAGGTGAGCCAGCACAGCATTTCCATTTAAAAGGACGCTGCCAGCACAGTTTTGCCCTTCTATAACAGCCTGAGGAAGGGAGATGATTCTCCCGAAACATGCTGCTGATATCTTATTTTCTTTACCTAAATTGTCAACTTAGTATTAAAACCTGAGAATGGATTTTCTAATTTTGACTTCCCAGCCATAGACAAGGACGCTTGCTCAAATTAATTACTGGCAGAAACCGTAATACATAACAGAAAATTAATTGAGCTATTAAGAAAATAGACTGCAAAATTAATGATACTGAGGCAGCCATTGTTTCCAATCAAACTGGCCTTACAGAGGGTCCTCTGACAAAATAATAAAAATAATGATAATAATAATAACAAGAATAATAATAATGATAATATATATATATACAGTATATATATATATATATATATATATATATATATATATATATATATATATATATATATATATATATATATATATATATATATATATATATATATATATATATTATGTACATACACACACACACATATATATATATGCATGAAATTCACAGGAAAATGTGCTGTTCAGAGGGAAAAGGACCACACGGAAAGAGAATATAGAAAAATAAATTTAAGTCTTGCTTAGTTTCGTGTTAATTCTTGAGAGGCCTGTTTTATTGAACAGGGTCTCTCTGCATTTTATACGGTACAGTAAATGTACGGACATACCTACCAAGATTTATGGAGCCATACGGCACACCCAAACCAGCATTCCTGGGCTAAGTTCTCAGGTGTTTCTGGGAGGAGTACAATCCTCATTATCCACGTGCCATTTCAAATGATAGGTAATTTTGTTTAGGCTTCAACTAAAATTTCTTTATATTAATGAGTGTTAGTCTTATCCTTATAAATACATAAGCAAAGTCATATGCATATTTACATACATACATACATACATATATATATATATATATATATATATATATATATATATATATATATATATATATATATATATATATATATATATATATATATATATATATATATATATATATATATATATATATATATATATATATACGTATCAACACATAAATATATGCATAAACCTATGCGTACACTTACAAGTATAAATAAACTGATACATACATAAATACATACCTACACGTATACCATTATATATGCATAGATACATAGATTTACATATACATGTTTGCACACATGATCAACATGTATATACATTTATGCAAATATAACCATATCAACATGAACATATTATTAAAAGCATGTCAGTAGTTATATCTAACATAACAATATATAGTGGCAAAGCAATTATGTAAATTCTATATAATAATTTTACATACAAGTGAATTCTAACTTAGATCTAAATATCAATTTCCCAGTGGCATTTATTATCTGCTGTAAATTCAATTATTATTATTATTATTATTATTATTATTATTATTATTATTATTATTATTATTATTATTATTATTATTATTATTATTATTATTATTATTATTATTATTTGCTTTTTAAGTTCTACCGATTCAATTGGCCGATAACAAAGATCATTCCCCAACTTTGTAACTACTGGTATAAAACTTCTAGAATACTGTGTAGTATTGAGCCTCATGATGGAAAAGGCCTGACTATTAGAAATAAATTCATGCCTAGTATTACAAACAGGGTGGAATTATCCAGGAAGATCTGAATGTAAAGGATGATCAGAATTATGAAAAATCTTATGCAACATGCACAACGAACTAATTGAACGACGGTGCCAAACATTAATATCTAGATCACGAAGAAGAAATTTAATATACCGTAAGTTCTTGTCCAACAAAATCAGATGAGAAGCAGCAACTGAAGACCAGACAGGAGAGCAATAATCGTAACAAGGTTGAAGGAAAGAATTAAAACACTTCTTCAGAATAGATTGATCACCGAAGATCTTGAAAGGCTTTCTCAATAAACCTATTTTTTGTGCAATTGAAGAAGACTGTGACCTAATGCATTTTCCACAAGTAAATTTTTTGTCGAGAACCACACCTAAAATTTTAAGAGCAATACGGAGCTAAAGAATCGATTATGCAAAAATTGTTCGAAAACAAATAATAGAAAACAATTGATCGAAAATAATTTTTCGGAAAATAGCTTTTCGAATGGAAATTTGTTCTTAAGATAGATATTAGAAAGGGCAATTATTCGAAATGATAACAATTCGAAATGTAAAATTCTTTATTCAAACAAAGGTGTTAAACATACAAAAAAGCAAAGTATACAAAAGAGAAATCTTTTAAATATAAATTTTCATTATTAAGATAAATTCATAATAGCAAAAAAATTACTTATAGAAGCAAAGTGTGTACTCTAACCTGCAAATAATCAAATGCTGAATACTTGTTAAAGGTTGCCTCTAATTGTTCTAGCCTTTTTATTTGAAGCAGGCATTTCTTGGAACTCTTCATATCTGTACTGCTTGCTCGTATTTTTGCAGTGTGAATGTCTTGCAAATCCTTTCCTCTTTTTAGAACATCTTCCATATAGTAGGAGGATGTCTTGCAAATCCTTCCCTCTTTTTTTTTTTTTTAGGAACTTCCATATAGTAGGAGGATGAGATGACATTAGCTGTAAAAATTCCTCAACCATCCTTCAAGAGCGTTGTTAGTCTTAGGAAAATCAGTAGTGACTCTCAAAACAATATTTTTTCAAGTAATCATCATGTCGTATAATTGTGTTATCAAATAGCTTTCTTTTGAACAAGTTTCCATTCGAAAAGCAGTTTTTCGAATACATTTTTTCGAATAAAGATTTTCGATTAATTGTTTTAGAATAATTTTCATGATACGAAAGAAACATTATCAATGCTGAGATCTGGATGTTAAAGAACCACCGTCCTGATCTACTTACAATCGTAATTTAAGTTTTATTAGGATTCAACTTCATGCCCCATAATTTGCACTATGCTCCAATTTTAGCAACCCTAGATCTACATTCAGGAGATAGAATTTATGCAAAGGGTGTAGCATCATCTGCATAAGCAACAAGATTATTTCCTACGCCAAACCACATGCCATGTGTATATAATATGAAAAGTAATGGGCCAACAACACTACCCTGAAGAACACCAGATATCATATTCCTATACTCACTATGGTGCCCATCGCAACAACTCTTCGCTATCTTTTATGTAAAAATTCAATAATGGTGCTAAGAAACGACCCACCCACTTTCAACTGTTTGACTTTGGAAAAAAAGGGCCTGATGATTAACAAAGGGAAAGGCAACAGTAGAATGAAGGCCAATCATGCGAACTTCCTGACCACAATTAAGGGATTTCTGTACAGCATTGGGGATGGTAAGAAGGGCATCAAATGCCCCAAAGGTCTTCACGAAAACCAAACTGCAAACTAGGGAGCATATGATTACTTTCAGCAAACTTATTAAGACGTTTTGCCAAAAGACGTTCAAAACCTTTAGATAATACGGCAGTTATGGATACTGAGCGGTAATCAGATGTACTTGAGCTACCACAAACACATTGACATAGAGTAGTAACATTACCCATTCACCAACTCGTGCTAAAAGCTCCTCTTCTTGCTAACTAGCGCAGAATAAGAGATAACTTGGGAGCTAAAAAATATTGAGTCTTTATAAGAACCAAAGGAAAAATACCATTTTGGTTTACACCACCATAAACACCAAAGTTCATCAGGAGAGCTTCAATTTCTCGAAATCGAAAAGCAAAACTACTTAGCTTAGCCTCAGGAAAACAAGAATGAGGAAGAATAAGTTTCTTTATCTTATCAGATAAAAAGAGTTGTCTTTTCCTTCGGGCAATGAGTGGCAGAGTCCTCTGGTTCAAGTAAAGGAGGAACTGTTGCATGTACACCAAAGAGGGCATATTCAAGGGCAGTTGACCACTTAGGTTCCCGAGTTGTATCAGAAAGGGTTTCTATTATGTTTAGATTATATTCCTTTTCAGTTGAAGCATGAACTCTAAGTAAAAGCTCTGAGCTAAGTATAGCTATTCCAAGTCAAATCTGATCTGTTACTCTTCCAAAGATGATAGGCCTCCTGTTTCTCCTAATTAGTACGTCTACAATCATCACTGAACCAGGGTTTGTCCTTCACTCGGTATCATGGCACACATTAAGTAGAAGTTGAACAATACGAGTCATGACTTAAACTTATGTTTACTATTTTACATTAGCCTGTGGTTCT
Organism: Palaemon carinicauda; assembly: GCF_036898095.1. Lineage (NCBI taxonomy): Eukaryota > Metazoa > Arthropoda > Malacostraca > Decapoda > Palaemonidae > Palaemon > Palaemon carinicauda. Next base: position 22,389,956 of record NC_090729.1, on the reverse strand, counting down.
TTTGCATATATATATATATATATATATATATATATATATATATATATATATATATATATATATATATATATATATATATATATATATATATATATATATATATATATATATATATATATATATATATATAATATGCATGTATGTATGTGTGCGCATGTTTTTATGTATATATAAACATACACAAACATACATACACACAAACACACACACACACACTCATATATATATATATATATATATATATATATATATATATATATATATATATATATATATATGTGTGTGTGTGTGTGTGTGTGTGTGTGTGTGTATGTGTGTGTGTCTCTGAGTATATATATATATATATATATATATATATATATATATATATATATATATATATATATATATATATATATATATATATATATATATATATATATATATATATATATATATATATATATATATTAGAAAGTCTAGATCAGCCTTGTTTTCCTAGGTTTAATTACTAGTTTTTAAGAATAATTTTGTGGCAGAATAGCCTTTGTTTTGTATGAAAATCTGTTTATTTTATCTTTGAAATTTAAGTGTTTAAGTGTAAAGTGCTTAATTCAACAATTCTCAGTGTGGTTAGGCGCGTCCTCTCCGGTTGTTTACATCACCGAACTATCGTTTTAACGATTGTCTTTTTTTTTTACATATGAGTGTTTATGAACGCGACTTGATATCTGGACATTGGTGCTTGGACATAATTCAGTTCGGGCTTGAGCACTCCCCTGATAACATACCTTGAGCAGCATAGTGATTTGGACTTTGGATAACGATTGATTGGCTATTTATTTGGACGATTCTTTGGATTACGCTTTTGATACTTGCATTGATCTGTTGTCTGCAGGTGCTCTTGTCACCTGCGACTCGAGCCAGTTCTACCTTTCCCTGACGAGGAGGACTTCCCAGGGAATTGGTGCACTTTCGTCTCCAATCAGCTGATGTGGTTTTGGGAGCTTGCAAGCTCGTGAGGTGGCCTGTAGGGAGGCTGACGCCAGGTAAGACAGGATTGTCTGATTTTCGTTTGGGATTGCTTGCCCTTTATGGTTATGCTCTGGCATTCAGGACCTGCCCTGATAGCTGTTATGACAAGTGAATGACGACCCTAGTTATGTCTCTCCTCGGATTCATCCACTGAAGTGAGGAGAACTATACATCCTTTATATCATTTAATCTTTTATATATTATCATATTTAAGTCTTGACTACATAATGTCTTCCAGTATGTCTCTTATAGACAAGGTTTTGTGTACTTAGTTTTGTGTTGATAGGTAGGATTTATGATGGTTTTCTTGTTTTATTTACTCCGTCTTCCTTCTTTCTTGGAATTAGTATTAGGGTAATTTTTTGTTCTGGCCAGCAAAATTGTTGGATCCAAATATGTTTATAACTGATATTCCTCCTGTCTTTGTTAGGACTTAGTTTTTTAGCTTTAGGGAATCCCGTGTGATTCAAAAGGACTGGTATTTGTACTTCCTTGTAATTAAATCATGTTATTTGTCATTTCAACAAGGTTGATCTAAATTTTGTAACTGTTAAGTATTAAATATTGTTAAGTTTTCTTGAGTGTTTGTTTCCGCTAACCTTTAGCACTGAGTTATATTCATTACTGACAACATATATAATAAGAACTCTTATATCAACCCTAAGGGTAATAACAAATTGGTGACCGTGACAGGATTCTTCTCAGGTGTAATCAGTGTTTTGGTCTGTGGAACAGCACTTTGTTAATTTGATAATATTTCCTTTAGTTGTAAAGTATTACCTTTCTCCCCTGTTAATTTTGGTACAATGGAAGATTTTATGTTTGACCCCGCAGAGTTTTTAGGGTCAGTTGATTGTATAAAACATCTGCCAGTACTAAATAAGACTTGTTTAGTAAGTTGTGCCCGGTGGTGGGGTATTCTGTTGAGGGCAGCGGATACGAAAAATCAATTGTTGGTAGCTGTTAAAAGTAAAGTTGCTCAAGGTCTGGCTGAGGCTGAACATTTGGTTAGGGAGTATGAGATTCCAATTAGTAGTGACTCTGAGCGTGAGGGTAGTATGATTAATGATGATGACAGAATAAGTGTTAATGGAGGTCTAACTTTGTTTGAGGATCCTTCAAGCACCGGAACTATTTATGAAGGTCAGGCTAACTTGCCTCTGAAACTAGATTTTTCCACTAATCCATTCAATTCTGTAGTAAACCCTTTGCCAAAAGATCCTCTGGTTCCTGTTCGTCCTTTGGTGGAGTCCAAAGAGGACGGTGAATTTAATTTAATATGCAAATGGATAAAGTTGATGAAACTAGAATTTGAAGAGAATGAGAGGGTGAGGCGGCATGAATTGGAGATGGCCAATATCAATTTAGAAATTGCTTGGCTGCAGGGCACCTCTAGAATTTTTCTAGGCTTTTGAACGTATTGCCACTCGGTTGTCTTGGCCCCCAGAAATGTGGACTGTACTAATTCAATGTAGGTTGGTGGGCAAGACAATTAGAGTGTATAATGCCTTGGAAGAAGGTATTGCCCGTGATTACCATAAGATTAAGGCTCTAGTCCTCAAGGCATATGATTTGGTTCCTGAGGCCTACCGCCTTAAGTTCAGAAATTTTACGAAGCAGGCCTCCCTTACTTATGTGGAATTTGCTAGGATTAAGGACGAACAATTTGATCATTGGTTAAAAAGCTGCCAGGTGGTCTCTTTCTCCTCTTTGAGAGAACTAAAGCTTCTAGAAGACTTCAAGAAGTCATGCAGTAAGGAATTGAAAATTTATCTAGAAGATGTAAAAGCTGTTAATTTAAGTAATGCCGCCCAAATTGCTGACGAGTTTGTATTGACCCATCGAACTGGGTCTGGTAGTTTTGGGAATAAAGAAGTGAATTTTCAATCTGCTAGGTCAGTTAATTTTCAGAGGTCAGGCTCTTTTGTGAATACTCGTGGGCAGGGTAACCCACCAGATAAAGATCATAAGCCCGATAGTAACCAGGGAAAAGACTTGAGTGGACAGGACACTCGTGTCTTTTCTGAAGATAATAGGTTTGGTTCTGGCCCAGGTAATATGAATAATAGAGGTAGGGGGACTTGTTTTTGGTGTAATAAGCAGGGACATTATCAGACACAGTCTTATGCCAGAAGAAGGTACCTCCAAAGGAATAATGATAATAATAATCCTGTGTCACTAATATCTACTGGTAAACCTGTTATCAGTGATCCTGTAGTTGAAAACCATCCAGTAGCTAGCACTAGTAATGGTAGTAGTAGCAGTAGTCAGTCTTCTAGCAGAAAGGAGTCATGACTACTTTATGATAAATATATTTGGCCTGGTAAATTAATATCTACTTCTAAAACTGTTGGTGTGAAATTTTTGAGGGACACAGGGTCAGCTCGGTCTCTGGTTTTAAAATAATCTTTGAAAAATTTAGTTGAGTATACAGGAAATTTTGTTGTTCTGGGAGGGTTCCCGAACACCGTTGTTTCAGCTCCGTTATTGGAGGTCAGATTGTCTTTCCCTGGTTACGATAAAGTGACAGAATTAGCAATTGTTGAGAGTCTCCCTATTCCCGGAATTGACGGCATTTTCGGTAACGATATGTTAAATGCAAAAGGACAGGAGTTGTCCCCATATTGTCTGTGCACGCCTGTCCTGTTGCAGTAACTACCCGGGCAGCAGTAAAAGCTGCAAATTTAATTGATAATGACGATGATTTAATCTTAAGTAGTTTAGAAGTAGACGTAGAGAGGCCCGGGTCTGTAGATAGTAGTGGTTAGCAATGTTTCAAGACCTGATTGGGCCAAGTCTTCATTTATTGAAGCTCAGAAAAAGGAATTCAATTTTGATTTGGGTGACACTGCAGATTTGACTAAACCCAGGTTTTGTGTGATTAATGGTTTACTATACTGGATTAGTCGTCCTTTAACTGATAATCTGAGCAAGACGTCTCGAAATGAACAAATTGTTGTCCCATCTCAATTCCGTAGGTCTGTCTTGAGTCTTGCACATGATGATTCTTTTTCTGGCTGTGATAATATCAGTTGGTCTTAGCTGTTTCTTACTGTCAATGTTTAAGTATTTATATTGTTTTGTTTATTGTTTTGCTCTTCCTATGTTAATGTTTTATAGCATGATTTTCGTAAGATATGTGTTTGTGTTAACATGTGCATTTATGTTGATATTCATTGTTGTCTTTCTTTGTTACAGATATGGTAATTTGCTAATGTGTTGAATGAAGCTTGGAAATTATCATCAAGTATTACTTTCATTACGATTTATTCAACACATGCTCATCTTGGCTAAGTTACTGAAGCCGTCCACACTGGACACGGATCCCAGCTCGTCCAATGCAGCCAAAGAGTGGAAGCACTGGCATAGAACATTCACTAATTTCATGGAAGAAAGTGGAGATGCTGCACCAGACAAGTTGAGGGTATTAGTGAATTGTGTGTCCTCGAGTGTATATGAACTGATCAAAGACTGTAGTACTTTTGAGAGTGCAATTGCTAAACTGGATAGTGTTTATGTCAAGTTGCCAAATGATATTTTTGCTAGACAAGTTTTACCGACGCGACAACACCAGTCAGGAGAATCCATTGACGAATTTCTGCGTGAGTTACATAAACTTAGCAAAGACTGCAACTTCCAGCCAGTCACAGGAGAACAATATCGGCAAGAGCTAGTACATGATGCATTTATCAATGGTATTGCCTCAGTATTTATTCATCAGCGGTTACTAGAGAATAAGTCACTGAATCTGGAAACTGCACAAAATCAAGCTCATACGTTGGATCTTGCCCAGCGCAGTGCCAACGCATATGCATCGCCACCTATTCCTCATACTGTTGCTTTAGTTGCAGAGCGGCAGGCGCAGCCAACCGGTGACCAGCAGCAACATCCAACGCAAGAGGGAGCTGAAGGAAGTTCACCAGGAGGTTCAGCTGTTGCCGCTGCCTACTTATCAAAGAGAAAATGTTATTTTTGTGGTAATGCACTTCACAGTACAGGTAGAGTGAGTTGTCCCGCATGTACTGCCACATGCAACAAATGCGGTAAAACAGGCCATTTTGCAAAAGTCTGTAAATCAAAAATTTCAGGTAGTACCAATGCTACATTGTATAATCCCACTTTGCTTACAATAACTGCCACTTATCCAAATAATCTTCCACATGCAGCTACAAACATCACTGTAAATGGCCACTCATTGAAGGCACTAGTTGATTCTTGTAGCTCGGATAGTTTTATACGTGAGGAAGTAGCGCAGAGACTAAAACTGACAGTAGTCCCTGCAAGCTCAGCGGTCTCAATGGCATCAAAATCGTTCAATGCTAGTTCCCCTGGATTTGTCATAGCAGACTTGGTTCACCTTGATCAGAGATATCCCTGTATACAGCTAGGGGTCCTGAAGGATTTGTGTTGTGATGTCATTTTGGGTTATGATTTCCAAAAGCAACACCAGAGCGTGCGTTTTCAATATGAAGGGAAAAGACCAAGTTTGAAGATAACTGGCGCCAAACCTGTTTGTTTACTAGCGACAGCTGACATCGATGAACCGTCATTGTTTCCGAACTTACCTCAACAGTGTAAACCCATTGCAGTCAAATCCAGATGCTATAGTCAAGATGACCAGCTGTTTGTAAAAGACCAAATTTCACATTTACTATCTGAAGGTATCATCGAACCAAGTATATCCCCTTGGAGGGCACAGGTTTTAGTAGTCAAAGATCCACTTGACAGGCATAAAAAGAGACTTTGTATTGATTATTCCCAGACCATTAACCAATACACAGAACTAGATGCTTATCCCCTCCCAAGGATAGAGGATATGGTACATGACCTTGCTAAATATAAGGTGTTTTCCACATTTGACTTGAAGAGTGCATATCACCAAATCATCATTAAAGAGAGTGAGAGGAAGTACACTGCTCTTGAAGGTGCAGGGAAATTGTTTCAATTTCGTAGGATTCCATTTGGTGTGACGAATGGTATAGCTGCATTCCAAAGAGCTATGGACAAACTAGTTGAGGATAAGAAGCTCAAAGATACATTTCCATATTTTGACAATATGTAGGTGGAGCATCTCAGGCTGAACATGATGAAAACGTTCAAAACTTCTTGGAGGTGGTTCGGAACCGGAACCTTACCCTCAATGAAGGGAAATCGGTTATTTCTGTTCCTACAATCAATGTTCTAGGGTATTGTGTCGGGAATAAGGTTATAAAGCCTGACCCAGACAGATTACGTCCCCTTCAAGAATTACCGCCTCCCACAAATATGGGCTCTCTGCGAAGAGCTCAAGGATTGTTTGCCTATTATGCCAAATGGATCCCTGGTTTTTCTGACACGATACATCCCTTAGTGAACACAAAAACTTTTCCACTGAGCGAGCCAGCACTAGCTGCTTTCATTTCTTCAAAAAAAACAACTTATGGATGTTTCACTGCGGGCTGTGGATGAGAGTCTTCCTTTTGTTGTAGAGTGTGATGCTTCGGAAGTTGCTGTCTCTGCAGTCTTGAATCAGGGTGGCCACCCAGTAGCTTTTATGTCGAGAACGCTCCAGGGTAGCGAGTTGCATTATCCAGCAGTGGAAAAATAGGCCACAGCTATTATTGAAGCGGTTTGCAAGTGGAGCCATTTCTTAGCGAGACGACATTTTACTCTGATTACTGATCAAAGATCGGTGATGTTCATGTTAGACAGCAGGAAGCGAACTAAAATAAAAAACAACATACAAGAGTGGAGGTTGGAGCTGGCAACCTACAGCTATACTATACAGTATCATTCTGGGAAACAGAATATTACACCGGACACCCTGACTTGTGCCTATTGTTGTTCTATTTCCTCAATGTCAAGTCTCACTGACATCCATGAGAACCTCTGCCATCCTGGCGTCACTCGTCTTTTGCACTTTGTGCGATCCAAAAACTCCCGTTTTCAACAGATGACGTGAAAAGAGTGTGTGCTTCTTGTAGAATTTGTGCTCTACAAAAACCAAAATTCCATCGTCCAGGAAAAGGAGTCCTCATAAAGGCCACCCAGCCAATGGAACGTCTTAGCATTGATTTCAAGGGGCCTCTGCCCTCTACCACGAGCAATAAGTACATTCTTACGGTTGTTGACGAGTATTCACGTTTCCCCTTTGTGTTTCCCTGTCCAAACATGCATTCGAAAACAGTGATCAAATTCATGAATCTATCTTTATCCTTTATGGAATGCCTAGTTTCATTCATTCAGATCAATGTGCTTCTTTCATGTCCCAAGAACTGAAACTATACCTTTCTCAGAAGGGGGTTGCAAACAGCAGAACGACACCTTATCATCCGATGGGCAACGGCCAGGTTGACAGATATTATGGTATTATTTGGGAATCTACTTGTCTAGTACTCGAAAGTCGTGGCTTGAAGACTCAACACTTGGAGATAGTACTTATTGAGGTTTTGCACTCAGTTAGGTCGCGCTTATGTACAGCAACTAATGAGACACCTCATGAACGTTTTTTCAGGTTTCAGCGATGCTCTAGTCTTGGAAGTACATTACCGTCATGGCTTTTGACTCCTGGACCTCTACTATTGTGACGGCATGTTAGATCTAGCAAACATGAACCGTTAACTGAAGAGGTTCAACTCATGGATGCAAACTCAATGTATGCAAATGTCAAATATCCAGACGGTAAAGAATCCACTGTGTCTACCCGTGACTTAGCCCCAAGTCCTGCAGGTGCAACGTCTCCTGTACACCATGTTGAACCATCAGGAGAGACGGAGTCCCCAGATACAACTGAAGTGCAGGATACACAAACTCATGATAACCGTGATTGTCATGAATCCAGTGAGCCCACTGAGATAAGAAGGTCCACTCGTGTGTCAAGGCCGCCTGATCGCTATGGATGGGATTAAACCAATAAATTTGTTTTGATTAAAGTAAAATTTTCTAGGAGGGGAGAATGTGATAATATCAGTTGGTCTTAGCAGTTTCCTACTGTCAATGTTTAAGTATTTATATTTTTTTGTTTATTGTTTTGTTCTTCCCATGTTAATGTTTTAAAGCATGATTTTCATAAGTTATGTGTTTGTGTTAACATGTGCATTTATGTTGATATTCATTGTTGTCTTTCTTTGTTACAGATATGGTAGTTTGCTAATGTGTTGAATAAAGCTTGGAAATTATCACCAAGTATTACTTTCATTACACTGGCCACTTCGGTGTATGTAAAACTTTTCGAAAGGTGGCAGAATGTTTTTGGTGGCCAGGATTAAAATCATCTGTGAAACAATTTATCAATGAATGTGAGGTTTGTCAAGTGATGGGGAAACCCAACCAAATTATTCCCAAAGCTCCCTTAAATCCAATTCCTGCGATAGGTGAGCCTTTTGTAGAATTAGTTATTGATGTGGTTGGGCCTTTGCCTAAAACTAAGTCTGGGTTTACCCATCTCTTGACAATTATGGATAGAGCATCTCGATTCCCTGAGGCCTTCCCAATGAGAAGGATAACCTGTAAGGTTGTATTTGACAAACTAATTGAATTCTTTTCCAGGTATGGTCTCCCTCATACTATTCAAACTGACTGCGGTACAAATTTTAATAGCAAGGTATTTAAAGGTAAATGTGCAGAACTGGCCATTCGGCACAAGACCAGTGTACCATATCATCCGGAGAGTTAGGGCCTGGTGGAAAGGTTCCAACAGACCCTTAAATTCATTTTGAAAAAGTATTGTTATGAACAAGGCTAGGAATGGGATAAAGGGCTTCCCTTTGCTCTCTTTGCTCTAAGAAATCACCCAAATTTTTCAACTAGTGTAGCTCCTTTCGAACTGGTGTTTGGACACAAAGTACGTGGACCTTTGGAGATTTTTCATGACATGCTTGAGACTGATCGAGGTAGGGATGCCAACGTAGGAGACTTTGTGGGGGACTTGAGAAAAAAATTATCTAGAGCCTGGAAATTTGCCAGAGAAAATTTGGTTAGTTCTTAGGCTGCTATGAAATCAAATTTTGATAGGAAATCTAAAGCACGGTCGTTTAAGCCCGGATAATTAGTTTTAGTTTTAAGTACTGACTCTGACAATTTCCTTGAACCAAGATATAAGGGACCCTAGAAGGTGTTGAGGATATTGTCGGAGGTGAATTATGAAATAGAGGCTCCTGGGACCAAACGGAAGTGCAGAATATTCCATATAAATAGGTTAAAACTCTATACTTCTAATAGACATGATCCTCTCGCTATTGTTTATGAGCCTGTGGTTGATACTATGGATTTACCTTCTGAGGATTTGGAGGATTTGATTTTTCAGGTGTCTTCTGATGCTCTTTTTGATAATATTCAAAATTTAGAAGTTTTGAAGGAAGGGCTGGGGCATCTGGAGATTGCTCAAAGGAGGGATGTAATCAATTTAATTTCTTCTTTTCCAGATTTATTTCGGATTTCTCCAGGTTGAACTAATTTTCTTGAGCATGATGTAGACATGGGTAATGCTTCTCCTGTAAAACAGAGTCCCTATCGGCTGAATCCCATTAAGAGGGATATAGTTGATAAGGAGATTAAATATATGCTGGAACACAATCTCATCCAACCTTCCGTTAGTCCATGGAGCTCCCCGATAGTCCTGGTTAAGAAGTCCGACGGAAAGTTCCGTATGTGTGTGGACTACCGTAAAGTTAACACACACACTAAGAATGACTCTTTTCCTTTGCCTCGGATAGATGATTGTCTTGATCAAATAGGGGCTGCTTAGTTCATTACGATATTGGATT
>NC_090729.1:22352698-22367698 GCF_036898095.1 Palaemon carinicauda | reverse complement strand
AGAACTCTGGCATCTTAAATATGCAAATTGCCAGGTGAATTAGGACTCAATCACATTCAAATAGACATTTATTTCTAATAAATGACTAAATGAAATAAAAAGTGGAATGAATGTAGCATGATGAAGGAATTATACATGCGACGTATACAGAAATTGTTTCATTTTTTTTAAAAAGGGAAGAAATGATGAGTGCACCTCTCAGATTGAAGAAAATTTATAATTTCTGTAAATGTTGTATCTTATCCACACTGTGTACTATGTATAAACGGCACAGGTTTTATCTGTATAATTCTACACCTGAGATTTTGAACAGATTTAGTATCACCATGGTAACACTCATTTAAAGGGTATCACACTGAAAGTGCTGACACCTTCTCCCTTTAATTGACAGTCCCAATCAATTATCTGTTCATTGCAAAAATGATACAACAGGTTTTAATACACTACCTGCCGCCACCACATAATGCTTCAGTTCATAGACCTGCTTAGCATAGTGTTTGCAGAACACTCTGGATGATTTCGATCCAGTATATGAGCGAAGACGCTCAAAGTCCATATACTGGAAAAAGTTAAGTGATGAAACAATTTTCCTCAGATCATGAACTGCGGGTGTACACTCTAAAAAATTAAGAATATAAAAGGGGTAGAAAAAGGGTATTTCTAGTGGTTAAAATAGCATACCCTATCGGGGTATATAAGAACTATAATATACCCTTTACAATATACCCATATCAAGGGTATAACATATACTTGAGATACCCTTACTTAGGGGTGTATCGTAGGTAAAGAATACCCTTTTACAGGGTACTCTATACAACATAAATACCCGTGTATATTAATTATAGTTTTATAATTAATATTTATTCCACCATTATATAGGTGTAGTTATAGCTTATAAGTATATAAAGTAATAAGGTCAATGATTTTAAAAGTTTGGTTTATCAATTTATTATTTCCATTACACTTGAAAATCAAAAGTATATATATAATATATAAAGAGTGATGGCAGAAGCTGCAAAGCAAACCGTACGCAGAAATCTGTGAAAAGAAAATATTTGTTAGTGTGTGTGTGCCTAAATATATATATATATATATATATATATATATATATATATATATATATATATATATATATATATATATATATATATATATATATATATATATATATATATATATATATATATATATATATATATATATATATATATATATATGCATATATATATATATATATATATATATATATATATATATATACATATATATACATATATATATATACATATATATATATAGAAAAGAAAGGAAAAAATATCATGCATAAATACCTATAACTGTCTGCTACCTCAAGTCAAACTGATTAAGAAATCCCTGGCGTCAGTGTTTGCTTACAGACTACGCGTAATCGTAATGTTATTAACGTTTAGCTGAATACGTTGTTTATGGTTTTTTTTCCTCCCAGACAGCTTGATGCTCTCTCTCTCTCTCTCTCTCTCTCTCTCTCTCTCTCTCTCTCTCTCTCTCTCTCTCTCTCTCTCTCTCTCCTCTCATAATTAAGTACTAATGATAATTTCTTACTTATTTTCCCCGGTGTTAGTAATAATGATTTTTTAGACTATCACAGCCTGAATGCAAAACTAATGATGATGTCTGACAATTTTTATTCGTAACCACTGTTTATGCTTGCATAGATGGACAGTTAGTGTTCTTACCTTGGTTAACAGATGAAATGTAGTGTAGATATTATAATCCCGATGACGGTAATTGGAGCAATTTATCTTCACTGCTGAGCAGACGCAGAGTCCAGACGCCACTGAAATTTCCCGCCAAATTCCCTGGCTCTCGAAGAATCTCGAGACGGCAACAATACAAATTGCCAAGTACCGCATTTTGTAGGAACTTGCTTCAAAACTATCCATAACTCAAAACCAATATGTTGTTAGTAACTTTTTTGGTGCATTACACTATCAGTGTAACAATATGGTGATTTAATACAGAGTAAAAGTTAATTTCATGACATGATCACACAAACTTACCAAGCCCATTTTAAGACAAAGTACAATAGAGGGTATATTATTCACAAAAAATACCCTGTCTCCTGCTGTAGAGGGGTATTTTTGAGCCTTAGGGTGTTTTACATGTATATAAACCCCAGCTCACTCGTTATACCCTTTCTGTACCTTGAACTTTTTACAGTGTACTGTCAGGATCTACTCTGAGAATAAAGTAGTTGAGCTTCGCCCTCAGTTGATTTAGGGATAAGTTTGATCCAGAGGTTTTTCCTTTAAAGGGCTGTCCTCCCCTTAAGTCTGAAGTTCTACGAAGATAGACACTCTACAGGACATAGAGATACATCTTCCTTCTGAGGGTAGATTTTCCAGGGACCCCACCTTTTAGTGGGTAGCTCGTTCTTAGCGAGAAAGGTTTTATCAGGAAATAGATTCAGTTCTCCAGCTTCTGTGAACTGAATTTGGCCTTCATCTCTAGATAGGGCCACCAGACCTTGATTTTGAAGTTGGACAAAGGATGACAGACAGAAGTTTTTTTAAATTTCTTTCGGTCCTTTTGCTTTTACAAAAGCAACCCACTTTCTCCAAGATGACTCATACTGTCTTCTAGTTGACCTAGACTTGTATTTTTCTAAGAATTCTATATTGCATTCTGAGATCCCAAACCTTTTCCCAACCGCTAAGGCAAGAAAATCACGAAATGAAGGGTTTAGGCTCTCAGTGATAAATCGAACACATTTAACTTCTGAACCTTCTGAGTAAGTACTGGGTTTAGTACTAGGGCTAGCCTTAGGCTCAGTTCCTTCACTAAAGGGAACCAGTTGCTCTTGGGCTAATTGGGAGCCAACAAAGCCAATCCTCCCTGGAAGGATTTCAGCATGTTGAGGACCTTCAACGGAAGTTTAGATGGGATGAACAGGAATTCCTGAGTCCATCCCTTCTATAGTAGAGACAGGTTGTCTGTTATCTCCACTAGAGGATCCTCGTATGGGGCTATATATCGAGGTAGTTTCTTGATGACGCTCGTGACGAAGAGGTCGATCTGCCGCTCGGGGACTTGTTCCCATCTGGGAGACAATAGGTCTGCGTCTGTGGACCATTTTAACTCTAACGGCTTGAGCCTGAATAGAGCATCCACTGTCCCATTTCGGATCTCCTAAAATCACCTAAACTATATGAGACGCTCTCTTTATCGCTTTGATGTCCCAGATCAGCCTGAGGAGGTCTGATCTGCGTTGATAGAGTTTACCCACCCACGACGAGGACTAATATGGCCTTGGATAGAAATGAGCAAATCCCTTGGATTTTCCATTAATGGTAGTGAACACCCCATTCTACCGACTAGGCATCCATGCGGATGATCTTCAATAGTCGGGATAGTAACAAGGGTACGGTCTTCAATACGCTTTTGGTCATTGACCATTGTTAGTGAAGCGATTAAGGGAAGATCGATATCAGTCCTTTTAGATCTCTTCGAGCGTTTGATGCTTATCTTCTCCAGACTCTTAACGCATCTCTTAGCTGTGCTCCTAGCACTGGGTCTGTCACTATTGCAAAGTAGAGAGAGTTCAGAACTCCTCCCTCTTAGTGTCTTGGAATCCTGACTGATTGCCGCAGTCTCTTGACCAACCCAGATATTTCCTTTTACATCCCCAAGGGAAAGGAGAGCTGGTGTGACCACAGGTTTCCATTGGTTTTTAACCATTGGCGCATTTGAACTGGAGAGAATCGACACTTCTTGAAGCTGATCTTGCATCCCCGATGTTCCAGGAACCGAATCACTTCCTTAGATGCTCATAGACCAGCCACTTCGGGTGCTGCCCACACCAGCCTTTCGTCCAGGTACTTTGTTACCTGAACGATTTTTAGGCTTTGTTTTGACAAAAATGTGTCCACCAATCCCGTGAAGATATTTAGGACTGCGTTTAGTCTGACAAGTATCATTCCTAGGACATACATTATCCTCTGTAACTTGAATCAGAGGTAGGAAGAGAGGGAGCGACTGACTGGAAGCAGCCAATAGGCATCATTCAGGTCTGACAAGACAGTGAACACCCCTTTTTGAAATAGGGTCCTTATGTTCAAAAGGATTAATATTCTGATCTTGCTCTTTTATTTGAACTTGATGAGTGGCGACAAGTCCAGAATGACTCTTAGTTTTCTTGAGTCCTTCTTGTGAACACCAAACAGCCTTCCCTGGAATTCGATGAACTATACTTTCCTTACCAATTGTATGCTCTAGAGCTCTAAGGTATACTCTTCAAGGACGGGGTTGGAGTGTAGGAAGAGTTGAGGAAATGATGGTGGAGGCATATCTATCCTCCATCATAGTCCCATCTTGATTAGGCCTTGGACCCAAGGATCGAAGGTCCCGCAATCCTGAAAGAACCTTCCTCCTACCAGAAGCGTCTCTTTACTTCGCCTGATCAGAAGTTTTTAATGTTCGACCGCCTGCCTGTGGCACCGCAGTCATCAAAACTGTGTGATGTTTAGGCCAAGGAAAATTTCTAGACTTTTCCGTGTTCCTTTTAGGTTGGGGACCCACATCCTTGTAAGACTTTCTCATTGAAAAGATGCCCCACTTCTGGAAAAGCCCTATGTTCTCCGTGGTGGCTTTCTTAATCACCGCTCTAACTACCTTGTTTGGAAATAGGTCTCTACCCCAGATGTTGGAAGATATTAGCTTCCTGGTTTCGTATTTCGCAGTTGTGGCAGCGAACTCAAACTCCCTACAGGTTCTCCTAGCCTTCATAAAGCGAAAAGGTCTTTTACTAAGGTTGCCATGTGCATTTTGGCCAAGACCATGAGCATGTCTTGGATACTTTGATGGGCTGAAAACAACTCTATGCAGTTCTGTAGGGATAGGGAAGCTGCAAGTATTTCCTTTTTCTCTTGTTCTTTGCACAGAAGACACTCAGAGAGGAGATTCTTCCAAAACTGTCGTCTAGCGACATACGTATCTAGTTTTCCTACTGAAAAGGTTAATTGGACTTCCTTCCAATCCTTCTCCTACATGGGAAAGGCTGGTGACAGAGGCTTGCACTCCTCGAGTGCAGGACATGGTTTACCTGCCTCCACTTCCTTGGCAACATAATTAAATGCCTTCCACGTAAAGGGGAATGATATTGAAGCAAGAGCTAGAAAGGAAGGGAGTCTGTTACTTACTGTGAACACTTTCGACACCGAGTAACCGGGCTTTCTCAGGCTACTTGATAAGATAGCCTATGCCTTATCATGGTCGAGAATCATAACCTTCTTCAGTTCCGTTTCTTTTCCAGACATTGGCTCATGCTTCAGTCGAATGAATAAATTAGGGAAAGCATCAAAGCTTGGCCAAAACTGGATTTCGTCTAAATTAACAGTACACATCTTCTCCGAGATGTAGTGTTTGCCATATAAAATCGGCATAAGCTCCGCATACCTTTAGGGATTGGTTTAGGAGCATGTGGGAAGGTCTTGTCTCTGGGTCATTTGTATGACCATTTGGGAGCAACAAGTGGAGCTTCACTGAGCTCTATCTTGAATTTCGCCTCCTCCTTTTCACCTTGTTTGCCAAAGTTTTCTATTAGACCTTTCATATGGGCCAGTAATTGGTCCATTTTTTTCTAATAGAGGGGTAGAAGGTGAAGAAGTTGATGTTAACGGCTTTAGGGCCGGCACAGACAGAAGCAATTCCGAAACAACATTGTCCACTTCTTCCCGTGGGGGCTTCCTGACCTCCGTCCCAATGGCTATCTGGACACAGGGAGGTGTGAATCGTGCCTGGGGCACCACTATTTCCCTACTTGCTTTCGGGAATAGTAAGCTACGCCTCCTATCATTAGGTAGGTATGGTCCAAAAGATATTTTCTGGAATCCTCTTACCCAGTTGCATAGTTTCTTACGAGCTGCATCCTTAGACTCCGTCGACTTGGGATTATTGAAACCCTCGGACATTAAGGTCTGACATATATTGCAAACTTGGGGGTCCCAAAAATGCAGGGATTTGGAAATAATATTGGAGGGGGCATGAAACGTGCATGTATTATGACAGTAAAAGTACTTAATATTGATATTGCAGAAGACTGCATCACATGTCATCTGGGGTTCCTCCTGTAAAGAAAAGAAAGCAGAATGAGTATACGATTGATTATCTCACTGGTAAGCAATATGTAAAAGTAATTTTTTAACTAAAATAGCTTAGGATAGTAAGCTACAAAGGGATAGTGGGAGACACATACTCTTGTATCACTTTCAAGCAAATACTGTTACATCCCCTAAGTATTAACTATCAGGAGATTCCTTTATCAAGGCAACTCTAACGAAAGGGTTCTAACCCCTAGGGGTAGAAAAGTGTACAATGCCACTGCCCTTTTTTATTATTTAACACTCTGGGGTAAGGATGACTGATTTCTAATCAGAGTATTGAAGGAATACTATTCTCTCAATATAGGAACAGTCTCAGCAGAAGCCCGCACAATGGTACCCAAGATATTTTAGAAATTAACTACTGTATAATCATACTATAGTTTTCTTTTTACAGTATATACTATATTGTAGAATACTGACTACTGTATAATTATATATATTGTAGTTCAATCAGTGTTCTGCCATTATGGCTAGCATTTGACGGCACGGTCCAGCTGGCAGGACACCGACTGGACTAGGAAATACAAAAGACATATATTTGTGTATCCTACCCAGCCCATTTGCTGTGACCTTCCTTTCCAATATTATATCATATAGTTTCCTGATCAGGGAAACTGAAGGATATGGGTTCTAACCTTTTAAGGTTAGAAGTGTACTACCACCAGCCCTTCAATTTATTTAATATTGTAGGGTAAAACGAAAACTAATATCTAATCAGAATATTGAAGAAATTCTATTCTTTCAATATAGGATTGGTCTCGGCAAACACCTGGGCAAGGATACCCAAGATATATTGGAAAATAACTACTAGTATATTATATACACTAGTTTTCTATCTGTAGTATATCCTATACTGCAAATATACTGACTACCAGTATAACCATATACTGTAATTCAGCCGGCATATAGCCGGCATAGCTAGTCACTGCTGGTGCAGCCAGCATGCTAGCTAAAAGAGAGAGAGACAGCATGAAGGGAAGACTTCCTTATTACTGCGTATGTATACACTATTTAAGGATGTAAATATCTAATTTACTGCCTTTCTACAGAAAAAAGTTCAAATGGAAGGAGAGAATGTAACATTAAGGCTTCCATCCAGCCACCAGTACCATCACTGGAAAGGTCAGGCCGGCTCATGGCCGGCAGCCTAGCACCCGGCAGCACTGGTACAGTGGGCATACTACCAGCTGAATCAGCATACTGCCAGCTGAGTCTGCACCTGTCTGTGGTGGTCAGGCTAATACCTCGGCAATAGTACTTGTGGCTGGCAGTCCTAGAGAGGACTGAAGAACCTTGGTGACAGGAGATTTCCCACCAACAGCCATCATGGCTGCCAGCGGAGACGTCTTGGCCGCAGACAAATGACATGGCTGCAAGTATCCTGCATAGCCGCCGGCAGCCGTCATAGCCACCGGCAGTTTGTATAAAACATGGCCGCCGGCAGCCACCATGGCCGCAGGCAGTGCTTGTGGCTGCGGCAGCCACCATGGCCGCAGGCAGTGCTTGTGGCTGCCAGCAGCCGGCATACCCGCAGGCAGTCAGACAACAGCTGTTGAGTAGGAGTCTGGCCGGCACACAATCCACCGGCAATCGGTGAGATTGCAGGATGACGGCCCAAAGAGATACGATGGCTAGGCCATCACAAAAGAACAGAGGGAGAGGGAAAAGGGTCCTGTATGAGGTGTGGAAGGAGCTGGCAAGGTTGCCGGTCCTACACACCCTTAAGAAACTGTGTTTCAGTATCGGCACGATCCTATGCGGCAGGAGAATTTCTATTCTCCAACCTAGGGTCTGCCAATACATTTAAGGGGACGGCAGCAGTGCCGCCTCCTCTCAACAAAAGAGAAACAGAGTTCCAGTGCCGGCGCCATCCTAGGTATTAAAAGAATGTTTATTCTTCAGCTTAGGGTCTGCGAGCACAGAACTAGTCTTCTAGACCACAGAAAGAAGGTGGCGGCATCAAACAACCACTTGAAGTGCGGCCTATGGAGGGCTAGCCTCATATGCCGGCAGCCTAGCCAGCAGGGGAATGACTATTCACCCTTCCGGCTGGCTACTTGCACAACACTAAACAGATCCTAAAACCGGCTATCAGCGGTTAAGGGAAGGGACATAGCACCCTATGCTAGTCATGCATGAATGAAAACTCGAGGCACGACCCACTAGAGTTGTAACCTAAGTCTTTACTCACAGGGAAGGAGAGATTACCCTTAAATCTCCACTAGAGACAAGTATCGTTTTCATAATAATTCTAGGAGATATCTATCTCCGTTTGAATTGATAAACCAATACACGACGGTAACTGGGGAAATGTCAAAAGTATACTATATCGCCGAGGTTAGGTTACCCAGGCAAGACGAGATCTCGGTTACCTAAATCACCGAAACTCTGACTTATACGATTGAGATAGGAAAAGGAAAATTATATATATGAATATCTTTACAAGTATAAAATACTTAAATTGCTTTCATAATTAATTAATTAATGCTATTTCAACCAGGAATGTCATTCTACTAACTAAATAACACATGCCTAACGAACGACAGCGCCCATGGCGCCTCCAGTAACAGGGCTAGCTCTTAATCACAATAAATTATTTCAATTTCACTGTTAGACAGGATCTAAAATACTCAAATTGTAAAGAATCAATACACAACTTTCCAGAGGCGAAAAAGCTAGAGATTGCATAATAATTGTTAAAAATCGATCAAAAAAGTTAGATCAACAGGGAACACCACTGTGCGAATTCACTACAAATTTAGGAATGTCCGCCATCTTGGATATGGCGTTGTCATGATACTCAACAGAAGTATGGGAAGTAGGGTAACCTTGATACGGCTGCCCTTCTAATTTTGCCACTTTCCCACACGAAGCGTAAACGATATTTCAGGTCAAGATTGCTATGTGGCGTGTCAAGAATACATCCCCTGATATTAAGTGATATCCTTAAAAGAAATTTTAAGGATATTCCCGCCAGGAGTTAGAATTCTGGAGACCTAAAGGTAAATTCTCTTGGAATACCACTATAGTAGATATATCCATTAGGAAGCTACTTTTAGGAACCTTCCATCAGGTCGACATGGCCTGAGCCCAAATATATATATGTATATATATATATATATATATATATATATATATATATATATATATATATATATATATATATATATATATATATATATATATATATATATATATATATATATATATATATGTAATGATCGAGAACCCTCGCTGATTTTAACATTGGTTTCCCCTATTCACCCTTCTTTTTAATTCTGTAAGAGTGGGGCCCACATTCCTACATGTTATCCCTACAATATTTAAGAATGTCGAGATACCCTTCCTGCCGGTTGTCAGGTAACGATAAGAAAGGAGCATCTTGGAAGAAAAAACCCCGGGAACGACAATGGAGATTTACCCACTTACATCTGTAATTACAAAAGTCATTATGGTAGACAGTGGAATTCGGTTTGATAATGACTTGGATAAAGCAAGAAAGAAATATGTTTCTCCATCACTTATATAAAAAAAAAAAGATTTGAGGTTTGGCATCCTTAGTAATGCCATGCTAAATGTACTTAGTCTTCAGAAGCTGTGCAGTAGAATGCCACAAGAATGTGAAGCAATTCCGAAACAACATTGTCCACTTCTTCCCATGGGGGCTTCCTGACCTCCATCCCAATGGCTATCTGGACACAGGGAGGTGTGAATCGTGCTTGGGGCACCACTATATCCCTACTTGCTTTCGGGAATAGGAAGCTATGCATCCTATCTCTTATATAAAAAAAAAAAAGATGCGAGGTTTGGCATCCTTAGTAATGCCGTGCTAAATGTACTTAGTCTTCAGCAGCTGTGCAGTAGAATGCTACAAGAATGTGGAAGGCCATGGTTACCAATGTGCAGTTTTACCAGTTACGTGGTATTGAGAGTCTACGTAATTGCAACGACAGTTTCAGTGGAAGATCAATTAAATTCAAATAGATTGATTCAAGCAAATAAAGGTAGGAACAAATTATCAGTGGGAGGGAGGAGCGATAACGATAATATACAAAATACAAAAAATACCGTTACAGTGTAAAAGGGTGTGATATTTGTGCGGTACATTCATACACACATATGTATATATATATATATATATATATATATATATATATATATATATATATATATATATATATATATATATATATCCCTTTCTAAGTGCAGATACAATAACGAGGTGAAAGGAATTTTGTATCACCATGATCAGCAAAGCTGTACTATTGTTGGTCAGAGCGACCCATGCTATGTTTGTCAGTTGGAATTTTTCACCATCACCAATCCGCAGTGGCCAGCATGAAGATGAAAACTGGCCAAACTCCAGACATAAATTCACTACAAATGGCTATATTTGTTTGTATATATATATATATATATATATATATATATATATATATATATATATATATATATATATATATATATATATATATATATATATATATATATATATATATATATATATATATTTGTTTGTATATATATATATATATATATATATATATATATATATATATATATATATATATATATGTATTCATATATATATATATATATATATATATATATATATATATATATATATATATATATATATATATATATATATATATATATATATATATATATATATTTATATGAATATATATATATATATATATATATATATATATATATATATATATATATATATATATATATATATATATATATATATATATATATATATATATATATATATGTGTGTGTGTGTGTGTGTGTGTGTGTGTGTGTGTGTGTGTGTGTGTGTACAAAGTCAGCGAGGAAAAACTATCCTTATATCTTATGATATTTGCTAGAAATATACACGCACTACAACTTGACGTGGTTATTAGAACATTAGTTCCATTGAAATAGTTATTATCTGGCTAGTTGAGAAACATTTCTTTGAAGGAATTTCTCTACCCCGTTAACTTAAAGCTTTATAATCGTTGGTTTTCTTGTCTATTGAACCCCGCTGGACTATAGTCTATTTTTATATCGGTGCATATTTGCACCGACTCACAGAGGTGCCCTTTTAGCTCGGAAAATTTCATGATACTTGATTGGTCGGAAGTATTTTTGTCCGAACACCTTCATTGTTTTCAAATAATTACCAAGTAATGTGAATCGAAACTTATTTACTAACCTCTATTTCTCCATCAGATATATGTTTTGTTGATAAACAATGTGAAAGAATAGATTTATTATAACGTATCGTTATGGTAAGTCTATATTTGATGACACAATCCGCCGAAGTCAATAACAGCAGCTTATTTTCGGATGCACGCTTTCTAATTTTGATATTTTCCACATAGTTTAAGACAAATTGGGATAAATTACAATCAGCATAAGTTAAACATGTTATTATAAACTTTCTTTGAATACCAGAATTTATCAAAAACATGGAACTAATAAAACCCGATATTTGTGAAAACTTATGGGGAGGTAAAAGAACAGCCTGTAGCGGCCTGGCAGGAAAACAATCCCTTCCGACTGTTATAGACGCATCTGTGACAGTAAGAAGGGATAGTTTTCCCGCCAGGCCACTGCAGGCTGTTCTTTTACCTCCCCATAAGTTTTCACAAATATTGGGTTTTATTAATTCCATGCTTTTGGTAAATTTTGATATTAAAAGAAAGTTTAAAATAACATGTTCCACTAATGCTGAGTGTAATATATCCTAATTTGTGTTAAAATGGGTGAAAAATTACAAAATTACAAAGCGTGCATCCGAAAATAAGCTGCTGTCGTTGACTTCGGCGGATTGTGTTATCAAATTTAGACTTTCCATGACGATACTTTATGATAGATTTATTCTTTCACATTGTTTATTGTCAAAACACATATCTGATGGAGAAATATAGGTTAATAAATAAGTTTCGATTCACATTACTTGGTAATTATTTGAGAACAATGAAGGTGTTCGGACAAAAATACTTCCGACCAATCAGGTATCAGGAACCTTTCCGAGTTAAAAGGGCACCCTTGCGAGTCGGTGTAAATATGCACTGCTATAAAAAATAGACTATAGGGGGAAACATACCCATAATGGATGACTTCTTTCCATCTCATTCTCATAATCCTCTTTTTTTTTTTTTTGTTCATCCTTTCTTTTTCATCTTTTTTTTTGGGGGGGGGGGAGGGGTCAGGGCTTCAGAGGGACACCAGGTGTCCTAACTCATTGCCCCTTGCATAGAAGAAAAATAAAAGACCACGGAAGTCTATATATTTTAACGCATGTAGAGCTAAATTCTCAGCTTCATTACTCTTTTCTGGTATGCAAATACTCTTTTATTGAGCTTCTCCTTTTATTTTCTTCGTTTTTCCTTGTTAACGAAAATTAGCAAAATTCGAAGTCACCCGCCGACTTTTTCAGAAGGTCTTCGGTGAGGATCATTGCACGTCTTTCGCGGATAATTTAGTTCCAATAATGTTCCCTGTGTAAAACGGGTATCGAAATCCATTAGATGGTGAGCTACAACCTTTAATGGAACCAATTGGCTTCTACATTTCTTCCTTTGTTTCCAATAGTTGGTGATTAAAAAGGTCGTTTGGAAGTCGATGATTGCCATTTTCGGATGATATTTTGACGACATTTTACGTGGAAAAATATTTAAATATATTTTGAATCATACAGCCTACTGGCTGATATCGGATGACAGTACTTGAACTTTGTTGTAAAGCTTGCGCTGCTTCAAAATTAGGTAAATATATTCTGTGACACTTGATTAATTTATTACATATCCATTTGATAACTACATTGCTTGTATTGTTTTCAATAAAGACAGAGGCAAAAAGGACCAGTAACATTGCAGCGTGATTTTTCTTAATCCCGAAAGAATCAAGAACTTTGAGAAGAGATAGGCGTGGTTTACCATGGAGAGTTGGGGTTTATCCACCTCTCAAAGAAAGGGAGATTCCAAAAGTCGAGATAAATGGGATACATTCCCCTACCGAATGGAAAAGATTACCTTTTATGATATTCATTTTCTTCCCTCGAATATTCCTTTCTAAAAGATTGCATAATGGACCTGGCTTATCTAGGATTGCATTCTGCTAAAGATCAGTTTATACAAAAGAAGTTTCCTGCTACCTTAAAAATTTTCATCGGTAACTCTTCCTTCTTTTTCCTGTTTGATTAATGTGACTTGGCGCAATGTTAGTCATATACATTAAAATTTTTACGATGATGCTGTTTATTTTCCTGTAATTTTGTAAAGTCAGTTTAGTATGCTGGATTCCATTAGCATTTTTTTTTCTTTTTCTGTGAACGGTATTTCTACGCACCAGATACCCATGGAAATATTTATGACGTCGTCAACTTAATAAGTTCAAATCATTTTAAAATATAAGAGCGTTCATCTACATAATAGCTCTCTCTCTCTCTCTCTCTCTCTCTCTCTCTCTCTCTCTCTCTCTCTCTCTCTCTCTCTCTCTCTCTCTCATTATATGACTATTACAGTTGTGCCAGAGATACCTCTTATATCTGCATTACCAATCTAGGGAACGAACAATTGAGCTATATTATAAATAATTTCCGTTTCCCTCTTATACAATGCCATTGACAAGAGAGCCATTTGTATGGAGTGCCTGATATATATAGCAAATATTTTAGCTGTCAAGTTGCCTCCCAGATTTCTATTTGACGGTAATTGATTCTCTATCATAATATATTGACTCAATAAAATTGTAGCCAGCCATTATGTCCTGTTTATCAAACACAAGGACTTGAAAATGTACATGTATATATGTGTTTTTGTACATGATAGTCGAAAGTTATTTGTGGAATTATGTTTTTTTTTTTTTTCAGAATATTTACATATTCTCAGTATATTTGTATTATTCTTATTTCATTAAATATAATAAACCACAGTATTATTGATCATTCTCTTCTTAGTAAGTGAACAGCATTTCACAATGAGTGTCTAATATGAGTGTTTATCTAAGTATGAGAGAGAGAGAGAGAGAGAGAGAGAGAGAGAGAGAGAGAGAGAGAGAGAGAGAGAGAGAGAGAGAGAGAGAGAGAGAATAGGCACTCTTATCTTTCTTTTATGGATATCCCATAGAAATAGTCACTAACCATCAAATGAAATGTGTATTGAACTTTTTTGTTTTCTGATATAGAAAGATTACAACCGTTTTTGCATTAATCTTACAAAATAATAATTTACAAGCAAAACTGTATATTATTATTATTATTATTATTATTTTTATTATTATTATTATTACCTCCACCAAGGAGGTATTGTAATCGACTTGATCTATTTGTTTGCCTGTGGTCAGTATTACATCAAAACTATACGACAGATTTTATTGAAATGTTCACCGAAGATAAACCTAAGATAAACCTTTAGTACATGGACGATCCCATTATAATTTATAACTGATTCGGATCCCGATCCGGATTTGCATTTCTCGTTTTTCTTTAGACAGGATTACGTCAAAACTACTCGACGGATTTGGACGAAATTTACACCAAACATAGATCTTAGGCCATGGATGACTCCGTTAACCTTTGGCGGAGGTCTGAAATCTCTTATTACTACTACTACTACTACTACTACTACTACTACTACTACTACTACTAGAGTAACATGAAAATGTGCAATAAATATGGTATGAAAATTGAAGAAGTTAGAAAGTATAAAAAATAAGACCTCGTGAAAGAAAAAACGAAACTAAAAGAAAAACGGAAAAAAAGATATAAAAACAGAATTGACCAAACTGAGGTTTGTAAAGAGTAATGACAGAAGATACTACATAAGAGAACTTAACACTAAGGAAGCAGTAATAGTTA
>NC_090729.1:22335198-22347698 GCF_036898095.1 Palaemon carinicauda | reverse complement strand
TTTTCATGCCAAATGGCATGACCAAACACTCGTACAGACTATCACCCGTCACAAAAGCTGAAATTTCCCTTGCCCGAGGAGTAAGACCGACCTGCCAGTACCCTTTTAATAGGTCAAACTTACTGATAAATCTAGCGGACCCTATGCGGTCGATACAGTCCTCCACCCGAGGCAAAGGATAAGAATCTGTTTTAGTAACCTCGTTGATTTTACGATAATCAAAACACAGTCGATTTTGCCCACCTTCCTTCTTTACAAGTACCATAGGAGAACTCCACGGACTAGTGCTAGGAGTTATCAAATTATGGTCTAACATGTATTTAAACTCTTCCTTAACTATAACCATTTTTACGGGATTTAACCTGTAAGGGCATTGTTTCATAGGTTGGGTGTCCCCAACGTCTACATCATGTTCTAAAATAGTAGTCAATCCCGGTACATCCTGAAAAAGGTCTTTATATTGATTTATTAAGTCAACAAGGGAAGAAGCTTTATATGGATCCATATGCTGAAATTTCAAAGAAAGGTTATTAAGGACATCAGAATTAATTGATAAAATATTTGGTCCAATTATCAATTTTTCATCAACTTCGGTAACCACCTCCACTAAAGAAATTGGTCCTACTTCTACTTCTTCACTACTTCTACTAACATAAGGTTTCAACATATTTATATGTCAATGTTGAGACTTCCTCCTACGTCCAGGAGTCTCCACTAAGTAATTTACTTCACTCATTTTCTTCAAGATTCTCCACGGCCCAGAAAATTGTGCCTTGAGAGGATTCCCAGGCATAGGAAGCAAAACCAGATCTCTGTCACCTGGTGAAAATTCTCTGCGTCTAGATTTTATGTCATAATTACTTTTCATTACAGATTGCCCTTTAGCCAATTTTTCTTTAGCAAAAGACCAAGCATTTTGGAGTTTAGCTTGCAAATTCGAAATATAGTCCAGTACATTGATTTCCGGGGTTTCCCCCTCCCAGTGCTCCCTGACCACATCAAGAGGACCTCTCACACTATGACCTAATACTAGATTGAAAGGAGAGAACCCAAGAGTTTCATTTGGAATAGATCTAATAGCAAATAATGCATATGGCAATTCTTTGTCCCACTCGCTACCAGTCTCGAAACAAAATTTCTTCAGAACACTCTTCAAAGTTTGGTGGAACCTCTCCACCTGACCCTGACTTTCAGGATGGTAGGGAGTTGAGGTTGTATGTTTGACTCCTAACTCCTCCATCTTCCTTTTAAAATTTCTGCTGGTAAAATTTGTACCGAAATCAGTTTGCAAAACCTTAGGAAAGCCTAACCTAGTAAAAAATACAATTAATGCCTCCATGATTTTCTCACTCCTTATTCTCCATAAGGGAATAGCCTCAGGGAAACGTGACATCCTATCTATTATGAACAAAATATACTCATTGCCTCTTCGTGGCAACGGACCAACCACATCTACTATGACTTCCCTAAAGGGTTCCCCGACAGCAGGAATTGGAATTAAAGGAGCTCTAGGTACCTTTTGATTTGGCTTACCCACGATTTGGCAGGTGTTACAAGACTGGACATTCCAGGCCAGAAGAAATGTTCGGCTAACTTCTGAAACGTCTTCCGGACACCGAAATGTCCGGCAAGATTGTTCTCATGAGACAACCATAACAACTTCCTCCGATACTTCTCGGGAACTACTAACTGACGGACCACTTCTATCTGGTCAGCAGGAGCTTCCACTGCTCTACTGACCCTATATAGTAGACCATCTTCTTTAACAAAATAAGGTTTGGAGGAATCATTTACAATAGATTCAGTAGTCACATCATTAAATTCCCTTGATTGGGCTTCCTTCAAGGCCTCAGGTTCCCAGTCAACATTATCAAAAATTATACTACTCAATTTGCCACTAGTCACAAAGTCAGTTATCTGTCTATTTACACTTTCTAAGTCTAAATCAATTTCTTCTAAGTCTACCCCCTTTGAACGAGAACGAGTGACAATGGAAACAGGAACACCAAACTCCAGCAAAGAACCATCACAAAGACAGTCTTTCTCTATCAAAGATAAATTTGGAAAAAAATTTAGTTCATTTTCAACCACTAAATCATTAGCAAAAATCAAGTCAATTCCAGGAATGGGCAACATATCCACTATTGCTAATTTTGCATTACCTTTAAAATAATCAGCTTCTAAATGAAGTGTTTCAAGAGGGCATGATACTAATGTATTTGGAAAACCTCCCAAGACCACAAAATCATTACTGGCAAACACAAAACCCCGAGGCACAGATTTTCTTAAAATTAATGACTCTGAAGCTCCAGTGTCACGCAAAATTTTAATACCTCCGCCTAGTTTCTTGTCACTGTTAATGAAAATAGACCCATTCGAGATATACTTACGAGATTTTAGTCACTTCGTTTCTTCTTCTGAAGGTTGTTCAGCTGTTAACAGAATGATTGCTTTCCTGTTTTGGCTAACAAGGAATCTTTGCATTGCCCTACACTCTGCCTTGATATGCCCCTTTTGACTACACCAAAAACATGTAATATTTGACCTGCGCTCCAGATTTTCACTTCTACCGGTAGTAGTGCTATTACTAAATGTATTACTATTGGAAAAACTACGAGGTATTACACTACTAACCTTACCTTCTATACCAAAGTAGTTATTTTCATCTTTGACAACAAAGCTTGTTTCTTTTGGCTTATTACTTTTTCTCAATTTGTCATGGGGGGAAACTTCCTTGCCAAAATTGATCTCCCTTTTCACTGATTCCTGACGATGAGCTAGTGAATATTCGTCAGCC
This sequence comes from Palaemon carinicauda, assembly GCF_036898095.1. NCBI lineage: Eukaryota > Metazoa > Arthropoda > Malacostraca > Decapoda > Palaemonidae > Palaemon > Palaemon carinicauda. The sequence goes on along the minus strand of NC_090729.1, from coordinate 22,344,901 downwards.
GTAATTGCGATTTCTTGAAGAGAATCTATTTTGAGCTCTTCAATGTGTATTTTAAGGTCTTTAGACACCATTCTCTTAAATTCCTCAATCAGGGTGAGTTCCTTTAGTTTATCAAAGTTATCCACCTCCTTATTTTCCATATCCTTCCCAAAGTTTTGTGCTTTTATTAATTCTGTGATCACTTGCTTTGGAGTGAACTATCAATTCTATGACATTGTGGTCTGAAATTCCCGTGTTATACACTATTATTTCTTTAACATAATTCACCTCATTCACAAATACTAGATCTAGGACATTTTCCTTTCTTGTTGGAATGTGGTTTATTTGTTGCATATTATGTTCTAATAGCATATCTTGAAGCTTTTCAAATTGCCTCTTATCTTCTGCGCTACTATTACTCTCTTTTTTATATGTATACATACAACCACTTTCTTCTATCCGTTCTTTCCAATCCACGAAAGGAAAGTTAAGATCTCCGGATAGGAGTATATTCCAGTCTTTATGGTTTCTACATATATCATCTATTTTTTCTATTATTATGTCAAATTCCTTAGTATTTGGGGGTCTGTAAACTACAATATTCACTAGTTTTTCAAATTCAAATTCTACCGCAATGAATTCACATTCTGTGTTGCTGTATTTTTCACAGACTTTTCCTTGATTTATGTCTCTTCCATATATTGCGGTTCTCCCTTGATTCCTATTTTTTCTGTCTGATCTATAAGTTTGGAAACCCTTTATCTGGTCATCACTGCCAGTCTCTTGGGAATACCATGTTTCACTTATATTTAATATATCTATTTTTTCAATTTGGGTTAGTTCTTCTAGGAACTCTATTTTCCTTTTAGAGTTACTCGTGACTAAACCCTGTGCATTCATCACTATTATGGTTTGTGTTTCATCCCCATTATTTAATATTGGTAATAATATGGATTCTCCCATGCTTCCTTCCTGTTCTGATATGATGTTCTTTTCTTCATTTCTCGGAATTCTGCCATTAAAAAATCCAACTTTTCCATGATATTTGTTCTTTCGCCTTCATACTTATTTTTGTGTGTAAACCTGCAATTATCTCCATATCTGCACCAACCCCTGGCATTATATATGCATTCTTGGTAGTTGGGCTCTATTTGTGGAGCTTTAGGTTGAAAGGCCTTTTTTGGTGCATAGTGCGGTATATACGCTGTCTGCTTTTTTGTTTCTTTTTTTGTTTCATTTTTGTTTTTCTTTTCAGTTTGTTGAGTTTTCTTACTCTCATTCATAGTTGCAGGATGCATATATCGACATTTTTTGTTGAAACTGCATCCTTTTCCTTCTTTTAGGGTTTTGCATATTTTTGGATGGAGATCTCTGCATTCGTCTCCATATCCGTCTAAATACGCACATTTACCATATATTTCATAATTATGGCATATCTTTGGATGCTTGTAGTAGCATCTTTCGCCAAATTTGCAATTGCTGAAAATATCATGGAGCTTAAAGTATCAGAAAGAGCAAGCCGAGGTAGATTAATAGTACCAAAAAGCATTCCAGGTAAACTGAGAAAGGCGCACAGGACATTAATCCACTACGCACCAGCATCGATAATGCAGCGACTATTTAATGGGCTGCCAGCTCATCTAAGAAACATATCAGGAGTGAGCGTAGATGCGTTTAAAAAGCAGCTCGATAAATACCTAAGATGCATCCCAGACCATCCAAGACTGGAAGATGCAAAATACACCGGAAGATGTATTAGCAACTCTCTGGTGGATATACGAGGTGGCTCACACTGAGGGACCTGGGGGAACCCAAACAAAATAAGGTAAGCCAATCCTCAAAAAATTGTCCTTTCTTCCTGGCAAATTCAGTAAAGGTAGTGTCCAAATCATTCCTTAAATCACAGAATTTTTGCCGATATGCTTCTGGGACGAGATCATAGGCTTTCAATATAATGGATTTAACAATATCATAATCTGAGGAAAGCTCATCACTAAGTGTATTGTATACACGCTGAGCCTTACCTTTCAATTTACATTGCACTAGAGTTTGATAGCAATATGTTCGAAAACCATGAAAAAATCAGGCACATCCTCTTCGATAAAACAAGGAATTAACTTTATTGCAGTCATCAAGTTGAAATTATTATTTTTATAAGTACTATTATCACCACTCAACTTTATCTGAAGTTCTAATAAGGATAGGCAACACCTATCCTTAGCTCTCTCCTCTGCTTGCAATTGTAAGGATTTAAATTCCAAATCTTTTATTTTACTCTGTTCCCTCAAGATATCTAACTGTAAGTCACCTGACCTCCCTGCTAGTTCCTGCCTAACCCTGTCCTCTTTTTCATTGCTACCAGGAGTTTCTTCACCATGACTAACTTCCAAAATAGATTCTTTATAAGCTTTAACAGCCTTAACCACTTCCCATAACAAAGGACCCTCATTGATCTCGGTGGGAAGATTCAAACTAAAGAAGTCTACAAAGAACCACAAATCATCCCTTTTTAAATCATATAGCTTTCTTTCCCAATCATCATCATCTAAGAAACGAATCGCCGCCTCCACGTTTTCCTTTGGGGATCCCATGTTACCTACTTTAGGTGAAACCTATTATCAATTACCTAAATTTTATCTCCTTATAACCCCTCAAGTGTTTAAGTGCTATATTGCTGGTAACAAATCCTGGCAAGGTCGCAAAAAATGTTAGGAACTTTGTTATTCGGAAGAGATATTTAAAAAAAAATCCCTTATTTTACCTTACATATAAAATGATTTGTCCAAGCGTTTACTGGGTCTTCCAACAAAATTGCTTTTACTACCATAGCTTGTAGACTAAAGAGTAAAGTTTACCAGCAATACAGAGAATAAAAATACACTTTGAGGGGGTAATTGAAAACAAGCGTTAAAATTAAGATTTATTACAAGAAGTTATTAGCACACATCCTCGAATTATTGGCTGAAGGCACAGTCACATACACTTACAACTACCATTCAGACTCACAGCTAACCTTCACTCAAATGATAGTTTGAGGGAAGTATCGAGGAGAAGGGAGAAAAACAACTTCCGCACAAAGTCAATAATAAGTGAAAGATTAAAGAGAGAAAGAAAAGCTTAGCCTAACTACGCACAATATTTATGGAAATGTACAATTACATATATATATATGTTCCCACGTTACGGACGAAAACACAATTCCAGCACAGAAACCGTTTAGTTTCGAAGGCACTCCGGCTTTAGTCTTCCCAGGACACTATTCCTCAACCACAAGGAAAAGAATATATTCGCGGATACAAAGAACACACATAATCGGAAGCTTACTTTTCTTTACGATCAAGAGGCCTCCCAAGACTCCCAGGAGATCTCGAGACACCGGCCGTTTTTAGAATGATCCTAGAGCCGTCACCATAACTAGTCGAGAGGACTCAAGACGTAGACGATGACGATGGTCTCGGTACACTTAGAAGCTCTCAAACACAACCGCAGCTCCAAAAGGGGGTCAGGTGTATGCATCCAAAGGACATTGATACATCAGCAGCAGACGAGTCCACTCGAAGCAAGACTTCCAACAAAGTATAAGTAGCAGAGCATTTGTGCAAAGTGGTGATCGCCACACAGATCAACGCGCCGTGAAAAAAAGGGCGAGAACTTCTTCACAAGAGAGCCGAAAACAATCTCCCCTCCATCCAGACGAAAAATATGTAAATCGCCGCTTAAACAGTCCAACGTGGCAGGAGACATAAGACGAAACTACCAAAGCACTCATATATGAAAGTAAAGAGAACATTTCATGGGCGGAGTACCAATTAGCAAATAACATTCGGTGGGGGAGCGCAACAATACAACACTCGAACCAAAAATTCGAGGCTCAAATGAACTGATAAAATATTGACAGCAATTAATAAACAAATGTTCACTTTAATGGAGCAACAAGGTAAAACTTAAGTAGGTGATATTACAACACACACACACACACACACACATATATATATATATATATATATATATATATATATATATATATATATATATATATATATATATATATATATATATATACATATATATATATATATATATATATATATATATATATATATATATATATATATATATATATATATACATATATATATATATATATATATATATATATATATATATATATATATATATATATATATATATATATATATATATATATATATATATATATATATATATATATATATATACATATATATATATCCGATAAGTGTGTATATATGTATAGACACACTTATATATATATATATATATATATATATATATATATATATATATATATATATATATATATATATATATATATATACATACTAAGATAAATTGCTATCCTTCAATACAAAAGCATCTCTCCACATACATTAGCTCAATTCGTCAAAATCAGTTCTCTTACTAGACAATCATCTTTTCTTCCTTGCTATATAGTCAATGTTAGCATTATTTTAGTTTTTGTTCTTCCTTGAATTCCTCACCACTGTATTTCGTTAATGATCTCTCTCTCTCTCTCTCTCTCTCTCTCTCTCTCTCTCTCTCTCTCTCTCTCTCTCTCTCTCTCTCTCTCTCTTATTTTTTCTTTTAGGATAAATGAATTAGTAACAGTAAAGGAAAATCCAATCACTAACAGCAACCAATAAACGTTTCCCTTCAAGTCTCTGCGACCATAAATATGTAGCAAGATAGAACGCAGGCGACGAGTCTGTAAAATTTTCTGATACGATTGTTACTTTTTCAGAGAATAATTAAACTTCTTTTAATAATCTTAACACTAGATGGGCTCCTTTTTTTTTACCAAGAATGATTATGACATTTTGAAAAACCTAGCCAGCGATAAAAAATTAATAATTACTCGTCCAGACAAAGGTAAAGGTACCGTTATCCTTGACAGACATGACTACATAAAAAAAATTGAATGACATTTTAAACGACTCTTCAAAATTTACCAAAGTTGGTGACCCAGACCTTTACAATATTACTAAACCCGAATATAAAATCAATAGATTTCTTAGAACACTAAAACACTAGTCACATCATTAAATTCCCTTGATTGGGCTTCCTTCAAGGCCTCAGGTTCCCAGTCAACATTATCAAAAATTATACTACTCAATTTGCCACTAGTCACAAAGTCAGTTATCTGTCTATTTACACTTTCTAAGTCTAAATCAATTTCTTCTAAGTCTACCCCCTTTGAACGAGAACGAGTGACAATGGAAACAGGAACACCAAACTCCAGCAAAGAACCATCACAAAGACAGTCTTTCTCTATCAAAGATAAATTTGGAAAAAAATTTAGTTCATTTTCAACCACTAAATCATTAGCAAAAATCAAGTCAATTCCAGGAATGGGCAACATATCCACTATTGCTAATTTTGCATTACCTTTAAAATAATCAGCTTCTAAATGAAGTGTTTCAAGAGGGCATGATACTAATGTATTTGGAAAACCTCCCAAGACCACAAAATCATTACTGGCAAACACAAAACCCCGAGGCACAGATTTTCTTAAAATTAATGACTCTGAAGCTCCAGTGTCACGCAAAATTTTAATACCTCCGCCTAGTTTCTTGTCACTGTTAATGAAAATAGACCCATTCGAGATATACTTACGAGATTTTAGTCACTTCGTTTCTTCTTCTGAAGGTTGTTCAGCTGTTAACAGAATGATTGCTTTCCTGTTTTGGCTAACAAGGAATCTTTGCATTGCCCTACACTCTGCCTTGATATGCCCCTTTTGACTACACCAAAAACATGTAATATTTGACCTGCGCTCCAGATTTTCACTTCTACCGGTAGTAGTGCTATTACTAAATGTATTACTATTGGAAAAACTACGAGGTATTACACTACTAACCTTACCTTCTATACCAAAGTAGTTATTTTCATCTTTGACAACAAAGCTTGTTTCTTTTGGCTTATTACTTTTTCTCAATTTGTCATGGGGGGAAACTTCCTTGCCAAAATTGATCTCCCTTTTCACTGATTCCTGACGATGAGCTAGTGAATATTCGTCAGCCGTAATTGCGATTTCTTGAAGAGAATCTATTTTGAGCTCTTCAATGTGTATTTTAAGGTCTTTAGACACCATTCTCTTAAATTCCTCAATCAGGGTGAGTTCCTTTAGTTTATCAAAGTTATCCACCTCCTTATTTTCCATATCCTTCCCAAAGTTTTGTGCTTTTATTAATTCTGTGATCACTTGCTTTGGAGTGAACTATCAATTCTATGACATTGTGGTCTGAAATTCCCGTGTTATACACTATTATTTCTTTAACATAATTCACCTCATTCACAAATACTAGATCTAGGACATTTTCCTTTCTTGTTGGAATGTGGTTTATTTGTTGCATATTATGTTCTAATAGCATATCTTGAAGCTTTTCAAATTGCCTCTTATCTTCTGCGCTACTATTACTCTCTTTTTTATATGTATACATACAACCCCTTTCTTCTATCCGTTCTTTCCAATCCACGAAAGGAAAGTTAAGATCTCCGGATAGGAGTATATTCCAGTCTTTATGGTTTCTACATATATCATCTATTTTTTCTATTATTATGTCAAACTCCTTAGTATTTGGGGGTCTGTAAACTACAATATTCACTAGTTTTTCAAATTCAAATTCTACCGCAATGAATTCACATTCTGTGTTGCTGTATTTTTCACAGACTTTTCCTTGATTTATGTCTCTTCCATATATTGCGGTTCTCCCTTGATTCCTATTTTTTCTGTCTGATCTATAAGTTTGGAAACCCTTTATCTGGTCATCACTGCCAGTCTCTTGGGAATACCATGTTTCACTTATATTTAATATATCTATTTTTTCAATTTGGGTTAGTTCTTCTAGGAACTCTATTTTCCTTTTAGAGTTACTCGTGACTAAACCCTGTGCATTCATCACTATTATGGTTTGTGTTTCATCCCCATTATTTAATATTGGTAATAATATGGATTCTCCCATGCTTCCTTCCTGTTCTGATATGATGTTCTTTTCTTCATTTCTCGGAATTCTGCCATTAAAAAATCCAACTTTTCCATGATATTTGTTCTTTCGCCTTCATACTTATTTTTGTGTGTAAACCTGCAATTATCTCCATATCTGCACCAACCCCTGGCATTATATATGCATTCTTGGTAGTTGGGCTCTATTTGTGGAGCTTTAGGTTGAAAGGCCTTTTTTGGTGCATAGTGCGGTATATACGCTGTCTGCTTTTTTGTTTCTTTTTTTGTTTCATTTTTGTTTTTCTTTTCAGTTTGTTGAGTTTTCTTACTCTCATTCATAGTTGCAGGATGCATATATCGACATTTTTTGTTGAAACTGCATCCTTTTCCTTCTTTTAGGGTTTTGCATATTTTTGGATGGAGATCTCTGCATTCGTCTCCATATCCGTCTAAATACGCACATTTACCATATATTTCATAATTATGGCATATCTTTGGATGCTTGTAGTAGCATCTTTCGCCAAATTTGCAATTGCTGAAAATATCATGGAGCTTAAAGTATCAGAAAGAGCAAGCCGAGGTAGATTAATAGTACCAAAAAGCATTCCAGGTAAACTGAGAAAGGCGCACAGGACATTAATCCACTACGCACCAGCATCGATAATGCAGCGACTATTTAATGGGCTGCCAGCTCATCTAAGAAACATATCAGGAGTGAGCGTAGATGCGTTTAAAAAGCAGCTCGATAAATACCTAAGATGCATCCCAGACCATCCAAGACTGGAAGATGCAAAATACACCGGAAGATGTATTAGCAACTCTCTGGTGGATATACGAGGTGGCTCACACTGAGGGACCTGGGGGAACCCAAACAAAATAAGGTAAGCCAATCCTCAAAAAATTGTCCTTTCTTCCTGGCAAATTCAGTAAAGGTAGTGTCCAAATCATTCCTTAAATCACAGAATTTTTGCCGATATGCTTCTGGGACGAGATCATAGGCTTTCAATATAATGGATTTAACAATATCATAATCTGAGGAAAGCTCATCACTAAGTGTATTGTATACACGCTGAGCCTTACCTTTCAATTTACATTGCACTAGAGTTTGATAGCAATATGTTCGAAAACCATGAAAAAATCAGGCACATCCTCTTCGATAAAACAAGGAATTAACTTTATTGCAGTCATCAAGTTGAAATTATTATTTTTATAAGTACTATTATCACCACTCAACTTTATCTGAAGTTCTAATAAGGATAGGCAACACCTATCCTTAGCTCTCTCCTCTGCTTGCAATTGTAAGGATTTAAATTCCAAATCTTTTATTTTACTCTGTTCCCTCAAGATATCTAACTGTAAGTCACCTGACCTCCCTGCTAGTTCCTGCCTAACCCTGTCCTCTTTTTCATTGCTACCAGGAGTTTCTTCACCATGACTAACTTCCAAAATAGATTCTTTATAAGCTTTAACAGCCTTAACCACTTCCCATAACAAAGGACCCTCATTGATCTCGGTGGGAAGATTCAAACTAAAGAAGTCTACAAAGAACCACAAATCATCCCTTTTTAAATCATATAGCTTTCTTTCCCAATCATCATCATCTAAGAAACGAATCGCCGCCTCCACGTTTTCCTTTGGGGATCCCATGTTACCTACTTTAGGTGAAACCTATTATCAATTACCTAAATTTTATCTCCTTATAACCCCTCAAGTGTTTAAGTGCTATATTGCTGGTAACAAATCCTGGCAAGGTCGCAAAAAATGTTAGGAACTTTGTTATTCGGAAGAGATATTTAAAAAAAAATCCCTTATTTTACCTTACATATAAAATTATTTGTCCAAGCGTTTACTGGGTCTTCCAACAAAATTGCTTTTACTACCATAGCTTGTAGACTAAAGAGTAAAGTTTACCAGCAATACAGAGAATAAAAATACACTTTGAGGGGGTAATTGAAAACAAGCGTTAAAATTAAGATTTATTACAAGAAGTTATTAGCACACATCCTCGAATTATTGGCTGAAGGCACAGTCACATACACTTACAACTACCATTCAGACTCACAGCTAACCTTCACTCAAATGATAGTTTGAGGGAAGTATCGAGGAGAAGGGAGAAAAACAACTTCCGCACAAAGTCAATAATAAGTGAAAGATTAAAGAGAGAAAGAAAAGCTTAGCCTAACTACGCACAATATTTATGGAAATGTACAATTACATATATATATATGTTCCCACGTTACGGACGAAAACACAATTCCAGCACTGAAACCGTTTAGTTTCGAAGGCACTCCGGCTTTAGTCTTCCCAGGACACTATTCCTCAACCACAAGGAAAAGAATATATTCGCGGATACAAAGAACACACATAATCGGAAGCTTACTTTTCTTTACGATCAAGAGGCCTCCCAAGACTCCCAGGAGATCTCGAGACACCGGCCGTTTTTAGAATGATCCTAGAGCCGTCACCATAACTAGTCGAGAGGACTCAAGACGTAGACGATGACGATGGTCTCGGTACACTTAGAAGCTCTCAAACACAACCGCAGCTCCAAAAGGGGGTCAGGTGTATGCATCCAAAGGACATTGATACATCAGCAGCAGACGAGTCCACTCGAAGCAAGACTTCCAACAAAGTATAAGTAGCAGAGCATTTGTGCAAAGTGGTGATCGCCACACAGATCAACGCGCCGTGAAAAAAAGGGCGAGAACTTCTTCACAAGAGAGCCGAAAACAATCTCCCCTC